>NC_073272.2:59358409-59661439 GCF_029289425.2 Pan paniscus | reverse complement strand
TCTAGTATTTATCCTGGAATATTTGAATATATGAATTCACACATAACAAAGCATTTTCACAGGTAGCTTGTTTCTACTTTTTATAGTGGATATTGTTTTTTTTTTTTTACTATAGCCCACAATGGGTTCAGAAAGGTACTTTTCTGTATTTTACAAAAAGAGCATTTTTAACCTGGTGAATCAAAACACAGGTTCTATACTGTGAGATGAATCCATGCACTACAAAGCTTTTTCACAAGTAGCTTGTTTTTCATATTGATAGTGGATATTTGATTGTTCACTACAGCCCTCAATGGGTTCACAAATACCGTTTTGTGAATTCTACAAAAATAGTGTTTGCAAATGGATGAATTGAAACACAGGTTCCATTCTGTTAGATAAATCCACACATCACAAAGCATTTTCACAGATAGTTTGTTTTTAGTTTACATAGTGATGTATTCCGTTTTTCACGAGAGACCTGAATGGGCTCAGAAGTATCTCTTCATAGAGTCTACAAAAAGTGTTTCCAACCTGTTGAATCAAAACACAGGTTCCATACTGTGACATGAATCTACACGTTACAAAGCATTTTCACAGATAGCTTGTTTCTCGTAGCTATTCAAGATATTCTGTTTTTCACTATAGGCGCCAGTGGGCTCAGAAATTTCCCTTTGTAGATTTTGCAAAAAGAGTATTTCCAACCTAGTGAATGAAAACGCAGGTGCCATTCTTTGAGATGAACCCTCACATTACAAATAATTTTCACAGATATCTTTTTATAGTTATTGTCATGGGAAATTTGGTTTCTCAATATAAGCGTTAATGGGCTCATAAATGTCCATTTGTACAGTCTAAGAGAAAAGTGTTTCCAACCTGGTGAAACAAAACACAGGTTACATTTTGTGAGATGAAACTACACATCACAATGGATTTTCCCAGATAGATTGTTTCTAGTTTTTCTCACTCAGTATTTGGTTTTCCACTCTAGGGGTCAATGGGTTCAGAAATGTTTCTTTGTAGATTGTAGGAAAGTAGTGTTTCTAACCTGCTGAATAAAAATACAAGTTCCATTTTGTGAGATGAATCCATACATCACAAGGCATTTTTACAGATACCTGGAATCTAGTTTTTATCCTGGGGTATTCAGTTTCTCACTATAGGCATCATTGGGCTCAGAAATATCCATTAGTAGATTCAAAAAAAATAGTGGTTCCAACTTGGTGAATCAAGACAGGTTCCATTGTTTGATATAAATCAAAACATCACAAAGCATTTTCACAGATAGTTTATTTGTAGTTTTTATTGCAGGATATTTGGGATAATCACTATATGTGTGAATAAGCTCAGAAATGTTCTTTTGTAAATTCCAAAAAAAAAAGTGTTTTAAACCTACGGAATCAAAACACAGGTAACATTTTGTGAGATGAATGCACACGTCCCAAAGGATCTTCACAGATAGCTTATTTCTCGTTTTTATTGTGGGATGTTTTGTTTTCCACTATAGGCACCAAAGTACTCAGAAATGTCCATTTGCAGATTCTACAAAGAGAGTATGTCCAGCCTGCTAAATCAAAACCCAGTTTCCATTCTGTGAGATGAACATACAAATCCAAAGGCACTTGCTTGTTTCTAGTATTTATCGTGGTATATTCGGTTTTTCACCATAGGCTTCAGTGGGCTCAAAAGTATCTGTTAGGAGATTCTACAAAAAGAGGGTTTACAACCCAAGGAATCAAAACACAAGTTCCATTTTTTCAGATGTATCAACACATCACAAAGCATTTTTACAGATAGCTTGTATACAGATCTTTTGTCATGGGATATTTGGTTTTTCACTATAGTCCTAAATGGGCTCAGAAATGTTTTTTCATGAATTCTACAAAAAGAGTGTTTTCAAACTGGTGAATTGAAACACTTGCTCCATTCTGTTAGATGAATCCATGCATCACAATGTATTTTCATAGATAGCTTGTTTTTAGGTTTTATTGTGGGGTATTCTGTTTTTAATAGATATCAATATGCTCAGGAATGTCCCTTCTTAGATTCTGCAAAAAGAGTGTTTCTAACCTGGTGAATAAAAACACAGGGTGTATACTGTGAGAAGAATCCACACATTACAATGTATTTTTATGGATAGCTTGCTTCTAGCAGCTATTCGAGTTATTCTGTTTTTCACAATAGGCCTCAGTGGGCTCCGAAATGTTCCTTCATAGATTTTACAAAAGGAGTGTTTCCAACCTGGTGAATCAAACACAGGTTCCATTCTGTGAGATGAACCCACACATCAGAAAGCATTTTCACAGATACCTTGTTTCTAGCTTTTATCGCAGGATATTCAGTTTTTCACTGTAGATGTCAATGGGCTCAGAAACATCTCTTCATAGATTCTTTAAAAAAGTGTTTTTAACCTGGGGAATCAAAACACAGGTTTCATTTTGTGAATTGAAACCACACATCACAAAGGATTTTCACAAATAGCTTATTTCTAGTTTTTCTCAGGAAATATTCCATTTTCCACTCCAGAGATCAATGGACTCGGGAATGTTTGTTCATAGATTCTACAAAAAGAGTGTTTCTAACCTGCAGAATCGAAACACAGGTTCCATTCTGTGAGATGAATCCACACATCACAAAGCATTTTAACAGATAGCTTGTTTCTAATTTTCATCATGGGATACTCCATTTTCCACTATAGGCCTCAATGGGTTTAGAAATATTTTATTTGTAGATTCCACAAAAAGAGTGTTTCCAAACTGGTATTTTAAAATGCAGGTTTCATCCTGGGAGGTGAACTCACACATCACAAATAATTTTCACAGGTAGCTCATTTCCAGTTTTTATTGCAAATATTTTGTTATTCACTAGAGCCCTCTATGGGCTAAGAAATGTTCTTTTGTGTATTCTAAAAAAGAGAGTGTACCCAATCTGGTAAAAGAACACAGGTTCCATTCTATTAGATGAATCGACCCATCACAACGCATTTTCACAGATAGCTTGTTTCTAGTTTTTATCATGGTATATTCAGTTTCTCAGTACAGGCATCAGAGGGCTCAGAAATGTTCATTTGTAGATTCTTTAAAAAAGGGTTTCCAATCTGAACTAAAACACATGTTTCATTTTGTGAGAATAACCAACACATCTCAAAAGATTCTCACAGAGAGCTTGTTTCTAGTTTGTTTCACAGGATATACCATTTTTTTTTACTACAGGTGTCAATAACCACAGAAATGTCCATTTGTAGATTTTACGTAAAAAGTGTTTCTAATCTGCTGAATCAAAACACAGGTTCGATTTTGTGAGATGAATCCACACGTCACACAGCATTTTATCCAATAGCTTGTGTCCAGTTTTTAACACAGTATATTCGGTTTTTCACTATAGCATCAAACAGGCTAAGAAATGTCTGTTCATAGATTCTACCAAAAAAAAGTGCTTCCAACCTGGTAAATTAAAACACAGGTTTCTTTCTGTTAGACGAATCCACACTTCACAAAGCATTTTCACTGACAGCTTGTTTCTAGTTTTTATCAAGGGATGTTCTATTTTCCACTATAGGCCTAAATAAGCTCAGATTTGTTTCTTCATAGATTCTAAAAAAAGCTTTTCCAACCTGCTGAATCAAAACACATGTTCCATTCTGTGAGATGAATCCACACATCAGAAAGCATTTTTACTGATAGCTTGTTTCTAGATTTTATCTCAGAATATTCAGTTTTTCACTATAGACTTCTATGGGCTCAGAAATGTTCTTTCATTGATTCTGCAATACAAGCATTTCCAATCTGGGGGAATCAAAACACATGTTCCATTACATGAGATGAATCCACACATCACAAAGCATTTTCACAGATAGCTTGTTTTTAGTTTTTATCGTGGGATATTCTGGTTTTCACTATAGGCATCCATGGGATCAGAAATATCCCTTTGTTGATTCTACAAAAAGAGTGTTTCCAACATGGTGAGTCAAAACAGAGGTTAAACTCTGTTTGTTGAATCCACACATCACAAAGTATTTTAACATACATCTTGTTTCTAGTTTTTATCACGTAATAGTCAAGTTTTCACTATTGGCCACCGTAGACACAGAATTGTCGATTCATGGATTCTACAAAAAGAGTGTTTCCAACCTGATGAATTAAAACACAGGTTGCATTCTGTGAGATGAATCCACACACCCCGAAGCATTTTCACAGACACCTTGTTTCTATATTTTATTGCAAAATATTCAGTCTTTCACCACAGTCTTCAATGGAATCAGAAATGTCTCATTGTAGATTCTACAAAAAGAATGTTGCCATCCCGGTGAGTCAAAACTCAGGTTCAACTCTGTTAGATAAATCCACACATTACAAAACATTTCCACATTTCCACAGATAGCTTGTTTCTGGATTTTATCACCAGATAGTCTGTGTTTCAGTACAGGCCTCAATGGGATCAGTAATGTCCCTTCATAGATTCTACAAAAAGAGTGTTTCCCACTTGGTGAATTCAAGCACAGGTTATATTCTGTGAGATGAATCCCCACATCACCAAACATTTAAAGTGATAGCTTGTACCTAATTTTTATTGTGGGATGTTTTGTTTTTCAGTATAGGCTGCAAAAGGCTCAGAAATGTCTCTTTGTTGATTCTACAAAAAAAAAAAAAAAAAAAGTGATCCAAACACAGGATCTGTCCTGTGAGATCAATCCACACTTCACCAAGCATTTTCACAAATAGCTTGTTTATAGTTTTTACTGCTGTATGTTCAGTTTTTCACTACAGGCTTCAGTGGGCTCAGAAACATCCCTTCATAGATTTTACACAAATAGTGCTTCCAACCTGCTGTATCAAAACACAGGTTCCATTCTGAGAGATGATTCCACACATCACAAAGCATTTTACAGATGGCTTATTTCTAGTTTTTATCATGGGATATTTGTTTTTTTACTGTAGGCTTCAATGTAATCAGAAATGTCACTAGGTAGATTGTATTAAAAAAGTTTCTGAACTAGTCCATTGAAACACAGGTTTTTTTCTATCAGATCAATCCACACATCATGAAGCATTTTCACAGACAACTTGTTTCTTTTTTTTTTATAGTGGGATATTTGGTTTTTCACTGTGAGCTTCAATGGGCTCAGAATACCCTTCGTAAAGTTTACAAAATAAGTGTTTCAAATCTGGTGAATCAAAACACAGGTTTAACTCTGTGATATGAATCCACACATCACAACGAATTCTCACACATAGCTTGTTTCTAGAGTTATTGCAAGATATTCGGTTTATTACTATATCCTCAATGAACTCAGAAATGTCCCTTTGTAGATTCTATAAAATAGTTTTTACAACCTGATGAATCAAAAAACATGTTTCTTTCTCTGAGATATATCAACACATTAGAAAGCATTTTCACAGATAGGTTGTGTCTACTTTTTATCACTGCATGTACATTTTTCACTATAGACTTCAGTGGGCTCAGAAATGTCCTTATGTAGGTTCTACAAAAAGAGTGTTTCCACCTTGTGGATGAAGACACAAGTTTATCACTGTGAGATGAATCCACATATTACAAAGCATTTTCACATATAGCTTGATTCTAGTTTTATCATGGGATAATCTGTTTTTCACTATAGGCTTCAATGGGCTCAGAAATGTCCCTTCATAGATTCTACAGAAAGGCTGTTTCCAGCCGGTGAATGAAAATGTGTTTTTAACTCTGTGAGACGAATCCACATATCACAACGCATTTTCACAGAGAGCTTGTTTCTAGTTTTTGTTGCTGGATATTCAGTTTTTCACTACCTTTCTCAAGGGGCTTAGAAATATCCCTTCATAATTTCTACAAAAAAAGTGTTTCCAACCTGATGAATCAAAACAGATGTTCCTTGCTGTGAGATGAATCCATACATCACAAACGATTTTCACATATAGCTTGTTTCTAGTTGTTATCAGAGGTATTCAATTTCATCTTATGGGCCACATGGGCTCAAAAATGTCCTTTTCTAGATTCTACAAAAAGAGAGTTTTCAACCTGGTGAATCAAAACACACATTGCATTCTGCGAGATGTATCCACATATTTAAAGCATTTTCATAGAAAATTTCTTTGCACTTTTCATCGTGGTATATTTGCTTTTTCACTACAATCCTCAGTGGGCTCAGAAAAGACTCTTCGTAGATTCTACCAAAGTGGGTTTCCAACCTGGTGTATCAAGACGTAGGTTCCATTCTGTGAGATGAATACATACATCACAAAGCATTTTAACAGATTGCTTGTTCCTAGTTTTCATCATGAAATATTTGGTTTTTCACTCTAGGCTTCAATGGGTTCAGAAATATCCCTTTCTAAATTCTACAAAAAGACTGTTTCCAACGTGGTGAATCAAAATGCAGGTTCCACTCTGTGAGATAAATCCACACATCACAATGCATTTTCACAGATGTCTTGTTTCTAGTTGATATCAGCAGATATTCAATTTCATCTTATGGTTCTCAAAGGGCTCAGATTCTACAAAAAGACTGTTTACAACCTGGTGAATGAAAACACATATTTAACTATGTCAGGTGAATCCACACATCACAAAACATTTTCACGTGTAGTTTGCATCTAGTTTTTCATGTGGAGTGTTCCATTGTTCACCAAAGGCTTCAATGGGCTTAGATATGTCACTTTGTAGATTGGACAAAAAGAGTGTTTTCAACATGGTGTATCGAAACACAGGTTTAACTCTGTGAGATGAATTCACATATCACAAAGCCTTTTCACATGGAACAGGTTTCTAGATTTTATTGCAGGATACTTGGTTTCTCAATACAAACCTTAATGGGCTCAGAAATGTCCCTTTGGTAATTCTACAAAAAAAGTGTTTCCAACCTGGTGAATCAAAACACAGGTTCCATTCTGTGAGATGAATCCACACATCCAAAGCATTTTCACAGGTAGCTGCTTTCTAGTTTTTTTGGTGGTATGATCGGTTTTTAACTGCATTCCTCAATGGGCTCAGAAAAAAACTTTTTATAGGTTGTACAAAAGGAGTGATTCCAACATGGTCAATCAAAACACAGTTGTCATTCTTTGAGATGAATCCACACATCACAAATCATTTTAACAGATAGTTTGTTTCTAGTCTTTATGGTGGTATATTTTGTATTTCACAGTGAAAAATCAAATATCCCACAATAGAAACAGGCTTCATAAAGCCAGGAAATGTCCCTTTGTAGGTTCTACAATAACAGTGTTCCCAACCTGGTGAATCCAAACACAGATTCCTTTCTGTGAGGTGAATGCACACATCACAAAGCATTTTTGCAGATATCTCTCTCTAGTTTTTATCATGGTATATTCGATTTTTCATGGTGCATAAAGATTTCTGTGTAGATTTTACAAAGACAGTGTTTTCCACCTCGTGAATGAAAACACATGTTCATCTCTGTGAGGTGAATCCACACATCATAAATCATTTTCATTTATAGTGTCTTTATACTTTATATTGTGGGATATTTTGTTTATCACTATAGGCATCCATGGGCTCAGAAATGTCCTTTCATAGTTTCTACAAAAAGAGTATTTCCAACCTGGTGAATAAAAACACAAGTTAACTCTGTGAGATGAATCCACATATCATAAAGCATTTTCACATATACCTTGTTTATAGTTTATATTGTGGCATTTTCCATTTCTCACTACATTTCTCAATGGGCTCAAAATGACCTTTCATAGATTCTACAAAAAGAGTGATTACAAAGTAGTGTATCAAAGAACAGGTTCCATTCTGTGCTATGAATCCACACATCTCAAAGCATTTTTGCAGATAGCTTGTAACTGGTTTTTAATCATGGGATAGATACTTCGTTTTTCATTACAGGAATCAATGGATTCAGAAATGTACCTTCAGAGATTCTACTAAAAGCCTGTTTGCAACCTGGTGAATCCAAATACAGGTTCCATTCTGTGAGTTGAATCTACACATCACAAAGAATTTTCACAGATACCTTGTTTCTGGTTTTTATCGGGGTTTATTTGATTTTTCACAATAGGCTTTGATGGGCTCAGAAATGTTTTCATGTGGATTCTACAAAAAGAGTGTTTCCAACCTGGTGTATAAAAACAAAAGTTCCATTATATGAGCTGCATCCACACATCACAAAGCATTTTCACACATAGCTTGTTTCTACTTTTTATAACAGGATATTCAATTGTTCACTATAGGTTTAAATGGATGCAAAAAAGGAGATTCTACAAAAATACTTTTTTTACCTGTTGAATCAAAACACAGGTTCCATTCCATGAGATGAATCCACACATCACAAATCATTTTCACAGAAAGCTTCTTTTTAGTTTTTATTGTGGGATATTCAATTTTTCATTATAGGCTTCAATGGGCTCAGAAATGTTCCTGCATAGATTCTACAAAGAGAGTGTTTCAAAATGCTGAATCAAAACACAGGTTCCATTCTGTGAGATGAATGCATATGCCACAAAGCTTTTTGACAGATAGCTTCTTTCTAGTTTTATCATGAGATATTGGGTTTTTCACATTATACCTGAATGAGCTCAGAAATGTCCTGTTGCAGATTCTACAAAAAGAGTGTTTCCAACCTGGTGAATCAAAACACAAGTTAATTTCTGTGAAATAAATACACAATTCGCAAAGGATTTTCACATATACATGGTTTGTAGTTTTTATCATGGGGCATTTGGTTTTTCACTATAGGTTTCAAAGTGCTCAGGGAGGTTTCTTCTTGGAATCTGCAAAACAGTGTTCCAACCTGGTGAACCAAAACACAGATTCCATCCTGAGATGAATCCACACATCACAGAGCATTTTCACATACAGCCCCTTTCAAGTTTTTATCATGAGATATTCAGTTTTTCACTATAGGCTACAATTGGTTAAGAAATGTCCTTTCGTAGATCCTACAAAAACAGTGTTTAAAACCTGGTGAATCAAAACACAGGTGTAACTCTATAGGACTGATAACATGATATTCTGTTTTCCACTATAGGCCTCAATGGGTTCGGGAATTTCCCTGAGTAGATTTTAGAAAAAGTGTGTTTCCAACCCGGTTAATCAAAACACAGATTTTATTCTGTGAGATGAACCCCTTCATCCAGAAGCATTTTCACAGATACCTTGTTTCATTATTTAACATGTGATATTTTGTTTTTCACTATAGGCTTCAATGGGCTGAGAAATTTCTCTTCATAGATTCTACAAAAAGTGTTTCCAACCTAGTAAATTAAAACACAGGTTCCATTCTGTGAGATGAACCCACACATCACAAGTAATTTTCACAGATAGCTAGTTTCATTTCTATTATGGATTATTTGGTTTCTCACTATAGACATCAATGGGCTCAGAAAAGTCCTTTTGTAGATTCTACAAAAAGACTGGTATCAACCTGGTGAATTAAAACACAGGTTCCATTCTGTAAGATGAATCCACACATAACAAAGCATTTTCACAGACAGCTTCTAGTTTTTATTGCAAGATATTCTGTTTTTCACTATATGTGTCAATGGGATAAGAAATTTACATCCTTAGATTCTACAAAGAGTGTTTCCAACCTGGTGAATCAAAATGCAGCTTCCATTGTGTGAGGTAAAACAACACATCATGAAGCATTTTCACAGATAGAATGCTTTTTGTATTTATTGAAAGATATTCAGTGTTTCAACATAGGCTTCAATGGGCTCAGAAATTTCCCTTCATAAAATCTGCAAAAACAGTGTTTCCAACCAGGTGAATCAAAACGCAGTTTCATTTTCTGTTAGGTAAACCCAGACATCACATAACATATTTACAGATAGCTTGTTACTAGTCTTATCGCAAGGTATTTTGTTTTCCACTGTAGTCCACAATGGGCTCAAAATGTCCTTTCATAGATTCTTCAGAAAGAGTGTTTTTTAACTATCTGAATCAAAACTCAGTTATATTCTGTTACATGAATCCACACATGACAAAGCATTTTTACAGATAGCTTGTTTCTAGTTTTTATCATGTGATATTCATTTTTCCACTATAGGTCTGAATGGGCTAAGAAATGTCATTTCATAGATACTACAGGGAGAATGATTCCAACCTGGTTAATCAAAACATAGGATCCATTCTGTGAGATAAACTCAATTCTCATAAAGCATTTTCACAGATAACTTGTTTCTAGTTTTTAATCACCTGATATTCTGGTTTTCACTACAGGGGTCAAAGGGTTCAGTAAAGTCCCTTCACAGATTCTACAAAGAGAGTTTTTCCAACCTGGTTAATCAAATCACCAATTCCAATTTTTGAGATGAATCCCAAAATTACAAATTATTTTCAGAGAGCTTGTTTCCAGTTTTTATCGAGGGATATTTGGTTTTTCAGTATTGGATTCAATGAGCTCAGAAATGCCTGTGTGAAGGTTCTATAAAAATAGTGTTTCCAACCTGATGAAACAAAACACAGGTTCCACTCTGTGAGCTGAAAGCCCACATCACACAGCATTTTCACATATAACTTGTTTCTCATAGTTATCGTGGGATATTTTGTTTTTAACTACATAACTCATTGGGCTTCAAAATGTCCCTTCGCTGATTCATTAAAAAGAGTGTTACCAACCTGGTGGAAAAAAAAAAAAACACCAAAGGAAAAAACCAGGTTCCATTCTGTGAGACAAACCCACTACTCACAAAATATTTTCACAGATAACTTGTTTCTTGTTTTTATCATGGTATAAATGGTTTTCCACTACAGGTAGAAAAAAGCTCAGAAATATCCCTTGGTAAATTTTACAAAAAAAAAACCTTTTCAACGTGGTGAATCAAAACAGAGGTTCCATTCTGTAAGATGCATCTACACATCAGAAAGTATTTTCAGAAGGAGCTTGTTTCTAGTTTATATTACCTGATATTTGGTTTTTCACTGTAGTGGTCAATGTGCTCAAAAATGTTGGTTCGTAGATTCTACAAAGAGTGTTTCTAACCTGATGAATCAAAACATATGTTCCATTCTGTGAGATGAATCCACAAACACAAAGCATTTTCACAGATAGCTTGTTTCTAGTTTTTAGTACAGGATACTCAATATCTCACTATAGGTGTCAAAGGGCTCAGAAATGTTGGTTTGTAGATTCTACAGAGACAGTGTTTCCAAACTACTGAATCAAAACACAATTTCCTTTCTGGGAGGTGAAGCCACACATCACAAGATTTTTTACAAATAGCTTGTTTCTAGTTTTTATCACCGGATATGTGGTATCTCACCATAGGCATCAATGGGCTCAGAAATGTCCATTCGTAGACTCTACTAGAAGACTGTTTCAACCTGGTGAATCAAAACTGAGGTTCAATTCTGTTAGATGCATTCAAACATCACAAAGCCTTTTCAGGGATAGGTTGTTTCTAGTTTTTATAATAGGATATTCAGATTTACACTCTAGGAATCCATGGACTCATACATTTCCCATTGTAGATTCCTCAAAAAGAGTGTTTCCAACATGGTAAATCAAAACAAACATTCCATTCTGTGAGATGAAACCACACAGCACAAAGCATTTTCACAGATAGCTTGTTTCTACTATTAATTGCATGCTATTTTGTTTTTCACTATAGGAGTCAGTGGGCTCAGAAATGTCCCTTCATAGATTCTACAAGAAGAGTGTTTCTAACCTGTTGAATCAAAACACAATTTTAATTCTGTGAGATGAATCCACACATAACAAAGCATTTTGAAGACAGCTTGTTCCTAGTTTTTATTGCATGATATTCGGTTTTTCACTTTAGGTGTCAATAGGCTCAGGATTGTTCGTTCGTAGAGTCTACAAAAAAAAAGGGTTCTTAACCTGCTGATTCAAAACACAGGGTTTTTTCTGTGAGATAAATCCACACATCAAAAACATTTTCACAGGTTATTTGTTATTTTTATCAAGGGATATTTGGTTTTTCACTACAGCTTTTAAAGGGCTCTGAAATGTCCCTTTGTAGATACTACAAAACGAGTGTTCCCTACCTGGTGAATCAAAACACAGGTTCCATTCTTTGAGACAAACCCACACATCACAAAGCATTTTCACAGATAGCTTGTTTCTAGTGTTTATCTTGGGATATTTGGTTTTTCACAATAGGTGTCAATGGGCTCTGGAATATCCTTTCATAGATTCTACAAAAAAGTTGTTTTCAACCTTCTGAATCAAAACACAATTTCCATTCTGTTAAATTAATCCACATGTCACAAAGCATTTTCACATATAGCTTTTTTGGTCATTTTTACCACAATATATTAGTTTTTTTTTTCCTATAGGCCTCAATGGGCTCAGAAATATCCCATTGTAGATTCAACAAAAACAGTGTTTCCAACCTGCTGAATCAAAACACAGTTTCTATTTTGTGAGATAAATGCACACATCACAATGCATTTTACAAATAGCTTGTTTCTAGCACTTATTGTGGGATATTCAGTTTTTTACTATAAGCTTGAATGGACCCAGAAATGCCCCTTTGTATATTCTACAAAAAAAGTGTTTCCAACCTGGTGAATAAAAACTCATGTTCCATTCTGTGAGATTAACCCACACATCACAAAGCATTTTCACAGATAGCTTGTTTCTATTTATTATTGCAGGATATTCTGTTTTTCACTATAGGCATCAATGAGCTCAGAATTATATATATATATATATATATATATATATATATATATATATATATATATTCTACATAAAGAGTGTTTCCAACTTGGTTAATTAAAACACTTGCTCCATTCTCTTTGATGAATCCACATATCCAAAGTGTTTTCACGGATAGTGTGATTGTAGTATTTATTGTGGGATATTCTTTTATTCACTATAGGTGTCAAAAGGCTCAGAAATGTTCTTTTGTAGATTCTACATAAAGTGCTTCTAATCTGGTGGAACAAACCACAGTTTTCATTTTGTGAGATGAATCGACAAATCACAAAGCATATTCAGAGACAGCATTTTTCTAGTTTTTATCATGGAATATTTGCTTTTTCATTACAGGCCTCAATTAGCTCAGAAATTTCTCTTCGTAGATACTACAAGAAGACTGTTTCTAACCTCATGAATCAAAACACACACTCCATTCTGTGAGATGAATCCATACATCACAAAGCATCTTCACAGATTCTTGTTTATAGTATATATAACAGGATATTGTTTTTCACTATAGGCATCTTTGTGATCAGAAATGTCCCATAGTAGAGTCAACAAATAGAGTGGTTCCAGACTGGTGAATCAAAACACAGGTTCCTTTCTGTGAGATGAATCCACATATAACAAAGCATTTTCACAAATAGCTTGTTTCTAGTATTTATCACAGGATATTTGGTTTTTCACAGTAGGCATCAATGGGCCCAGGAATGTCTGTTAGTAGATTCTACAAAAATAAGGGTTTCCAACCTGCAAAATCAAAACATAAAGTTCCAATTTGTGAAATTCATCCACACATCACAAAGCATTTTCACATATAGCTTGTTTGTATTTCTTATCGTAGAATATTCAGCTTTTCTCTATAGGCCTCAATGAGCTCAGAAATTTTCTTTTGTAGATTCTACAAAAACAGTGTTTCCAACCTGCTGAATCAAAACACAGGTTCAATTCTGTGAGATAAACCCACACATCACAAAGCATTTTCACAGATAGCTTGTTTCTATTTCTTATCACAAGATATTTGGTTTTTCACTGTAGGAGTCAATTAGCTCAGAAATTTCCCTTCGTAGATTCAACATAAAGTGTTTCCAACCTGGTGAATAAAAACACAGATTCCATTCTGTTACATAAACGCATACGTCGCAAAGCATTTTCACAGATAGCTTTTTTCTAGTATTTATCACAAGATATTCTTTTTTTCACTATAAGTGTCAAATAACTCAGAAATGTCCATCCATTGATTTTACAAAAAGAGTGATTCCAACCTGGTAAGTCAATTCACAGGTTCCATTCTCTGAGATGAATTGACACATCACAAAGTGTTTTCAGAAATAGCTTGTTTCTAGTTTTTAAGATGGGATATTCAGTTTTTCACTACAGGTGTCAAATAGGTCTGAAATTTCTCTTTATATTTACTACAAAAAGTGTTTCCATCCTTGTGAATCAAAACACAGGTTTCTTTCTGTGAGATGAATCCACACATCACAAATCATTTTCGTGGATTCTTGTTTCTAATATTTATTATGAGATATGCTGTTTTTCACTGTAGGCATCATTTGGATCAGAAATATCCCTTAGTAATGTCTACAAAAAGTGTTTCCAGACTGGTGAATCACAACACACGTTTCATTCTGTGAAGTAATTCCACATATCACAAAGCATTTTCACAGATCACGTGTTTCTAGTATTTATTGTGGTATACTCCATTTTTCACCATATGCATCCATGGGCTCAGAAATGTCCTTTCACAGATTCTACAAAAAGAGTGTTTCCAACCTGGTGAATGAAAAAAACGGTTCTTTTCTGTGAGATGAATCCACACATCATGAAGCATTTTCACAGATAGATTATTTCTAGTTTTTATAAGGGGATTTTTTTTCATTGTAGGACCTAATGGGCTCAAGAATGTCCCTTTGTAGATTCTACAATAAGAGGGTTGCCAAACTTGTTCAGTTAAAATGCAAGTTGCATTCTGTGAGATGAACCCACCCATCACAAAGCATTTTCACAGAAAGCTTGTTTCTAGTATTTATTGTAAAATATTTGGTTTTTCAGTATTGGCTTCAATGAGCTCAGAAATATTTCTTCATATATTCTACAAAAAGACTGTTTCCAACCTGGTGAATCAAAACAAAGTTTTTATTCTTTGAGATGAATCTAAGCATCACAAAGCATTTTCACATTTAGCTTGTTTCCACTTTTCTTCTTGGGATATTCTGTTTTTCACTATAGTTTTCAATAGGCCCAGAAATGTTCATTCATTCATTTTACAAAAAAGTGGCTGGGCATGTTGTCTTATGCCTGCAATCTCAGTACTTTGGGAGGCCGACATGGGTGGATCACCTGAGATCAGGAGTTTGAGATCAGCCTGGCCAACATAGTGAAGCCCCATATCTATTAAAATACAAAAGTTAGCCGGGCATGGTCGTGGGCACCTGTAATCTCAGCTACTCATTAGGCTGAGACAGGAGAATTGGATGAACCTTGGAGATATAGGTTGCAGTGAGCAGAGATCACTCCGTTGAACTTCAGCCTGAACAATAAAGAGCAAAACCCCATTTCAAAAAAAAAAGACAAAAAATAATTTGGTGAATCAAAACGCAATTTCCATTCTGTGAGAAAAATCCACACATCACAAAGCATTTTCAGATAGCTAGTTTCTAGTTTTTCTTGCAGGATATTCAGTTTTTCACTGTAGGCATCAATAGGCTCAGAAATGTCCCTTTTGTAGATTCTACAAAAAGAGGGTTTCCAACCTTGTGAGTCAAAACGCAGGTTTCATTCTGTGAGATGAACCCATACATCAGAAAAAATTTTCACAGAAATCTTGTTCTTGGTATTTATTGCAAGGTATTTGGTTTTTCATTATTGGGTTCAATGAGCTCAGACATAACCCTTCGTATATTCTACAAGAACAGTGTTTCCAACCTGGTGAATCACAACACTGGTTACATTCTGTGACATGAAACCAACCATGACAAAGCATTTTCACAGAGAGCTTGCTTCTAGTATTTATTGTGGGATATTCAGATTTATAGTATAGACCTCAATGAGCTCAGAAATATCTTTTTGTGGATTCTACAATACTAACCTGGTGAATCAAAACACAGTTTTCATTCCATGAGATGAATTCACACATTACAAAGCACTTTCAGAAATAGCTTATTTCTACATTTTATCATGGAATATCTGGTTTTTCACTGCAGGAGTCAATGGGCTTAAAAATGTACATTTATAGATTCTACACAGAGGCTGTTTCTACCTCCAGAATGGAAACACTTGTTCCATTCAGTGAGATAAATCCGCACTTTGCAATGCATTTTCACATTAGCTTCGTTCTAGTGTTTAACCACGGGATATTCAGTTTCTCACTATAAGCTTCAATGGGTTCAGAAATGTCCGTTTGCGAATTCCACAAAATGATTGTTTCCAACCTGCGGAATCAAATCACAGGTTCTATGCTGTGAGATGAATCCACAAATCACAAAGCATTTTCACAGATAGCTTTTTTCCAGTTTTTATCACTTGATATTCAGTTTTTCACTATAATACTCAATGGGCTCAGAGGTGTCCCTTTGTAGATTTTACAAAAAGTGCATTTTCAACCTGATGAGTTAAAATGTAGTTTCCATTCTGTGAGGTGAACCAACATATCACAAAGCATTTTCACAGTTAGCTTGTTTCTTGATTTTATCACAGGATATTCGTTTTTACACTGTAGGCCTTAATGGGCTCAGAAATGTCCGTTCATAGCTTCTACAAGAAAAGTTTTTCCAACCTGGTGAATCAAAACTCGGGTTCCATTCTGTGACAAGAATCGATGCATCACAAAGCATTTTTACAGATAGCTTTTTTCTAGTTTTTATCATGGGATATTCAGTTTTTCACTATAGGCTTAAATGGGCTCAGGTACGTTCCTTCATACATTCTACCAAAAAAGTGTTTCTCACTTGGTGAATGAAAACACAGGTTCAATTCTGTGAGATGAACCCACACATCACAAAGTATTTTCACAGGTTCTTGTTTTAGTATTTATGGTGGGATATTCTGGTTTTCACTAAACATCAATGGGCTCACCAATGTTTCTTTTTAGAGCCTACAAAAAGAGTGTTTCCAGGCTGGTGAATCAAAACACAGGTTCAATTCTGTTAGATGAATCCACACATCAGAAATCATTTCCACAGATTGCTTGTTTCTAGTATTTATCCGGGGATATCCAGTTTTTCACTATAGGTGTCAATGGGCTCAGAAATGTCCACTTGTAGATTCTACAAAAAGATTGCCTCCAACCAGATGAATAAAAACAGGTTTTATTCAGATAGATGAATTCACTAATAGCAGAGTGTTGTCATAGTGAGCTTGTTTTAAATTTATATAACGGAATATTATGTTTTCCAATGTAGAGCTCAATGGGCTCAGAAATTTTCGTTGGTAGACTCTACAAAAAGAGTGTTTCCAACCTGCTGATTCAAAACACAGGTGCCCTTCTGTGAGATGAATTCACACATCAAAAAGCATTTTCACAGATAGCTTGTTTCTACTTTTTATCCTGGGATATTTGGTTTTCAAATATAGGACTCAATGGGCTCAGAAATATCTGTTTGTAGATTATACAAAAAGAGTGTTTTTCCAACCTGGTGAATCAAAATGCAGTTTCCATTTTTGTGATGAATCAACACATCACAAAGCATTTTCACACACAACTTCTTTCTAGTGTTTATCAAGCATTAAGTGGCTCAGAAATGTTCGTTCATAGATTCTACAAAAGAAAGTTTTAACCTGGAGAATCAAAAAACCGCTTCCATTCTGTGACATGTATCCACACATCACAAAGCATTTTCTCAAATAGCTTCTTTCTATTTTTTACTGGGAGATATTTGGTTTTCCACTATACTTCTAAATGGGTTCAGAATTATCCCTTTATAGGTTCTACAAAAAGAGTGTTTTCAACCTGGTGTAGCAAAACACAGTTTCTGTTCTGTGACATGAATCCATATATCACTAAGCAGTTTCAAAGATAGCTTGTTTCTAGTTTTTATCACGGGATATTCCATTTCCAATTATAGGCTTAAATGGGCTCCAAAGTGTCCCTTTGTACATCCTACAAAGAAAGTGTTTTCCACCTGGTGAATAAAAACACAGATTACATTCTGTGAGAAGATCCCACACATCACAAAGCATTTCCACAGATTATTGTTTTACTATTTATGGCAGGATATTTTGGTTTTCAGTATGGGAGTCAATGGGCTCAGAAATGTCACATTTTAGAGTCTACAAAAAGAGTATTTCCAGACTGGTGCACATAAACTCAAGTTCCATTCTGTGAGATGAACTGACACATCACAAAACATTTTTAGAGATACCCTGTTTCTAGTGTTTATCTCAGTATATTCAGTTTATCACTATAGGCCTCACTGGGCTCAGAAATGTCCATGTGTAGATTCTACAAAAAGAGTGTTTCCAACCTTGTGACTCAAAACATAGGTTCCATTCAGTGAGATGAATCCACACATTATAAAGCATTTTCACAGATAGCATGTTTTTAGTTTTTATCATGGGATATATGGTTTTTCACTGAAGTCTTCAATAAGCTCAGAAATGTCCCTTCATAGATACTACAAAAAGACAGGTTCTTTACTGGTGAATCAAAACTCAGGTTTTATTTTGGGAGATGAACCCAAACATCACAAAGTATTTTCACAGGTAGCTTCTTTCCAGTATTTAGTGTGGGGCATTTATTTTTAACACCTTAGGCATCAATGGGCTCAAGAATGTCCTTTTGTAGATACTACAAGAAGAGTATTTCCAATCTGTTTAATCAAAACACAAGTTCCATTCTGAGAAATGAATCCACACATAACAAGGTATTTTCACTTAAAGGCTGTTTCTCATTTTTATCATGGGATATTCAGTTTTCCTTTATAGGTCTCAATGGGTTCAGAACTGTCTCTTCATAGATTTTATAAAAAGAGGCTTTCCAACCTAGTGAATCAAAATGCTGATTTTGTTCTGTGAGATGAACCCACACATCACAACGCATTTTCACACATAGCTAGTTTCTAGTATTTATCGTGGGATATTTTGTTTTTCACTATGAACCTCAATGGGCTCTGAAATGTCCCTTCGTAGATTCTACAAAAAATGTGTTTCAAACCTGGTGAAGGAAAATTCAAGTTAATCTCTCTCACATGAATTGACTCAGCACAAAGAATTTTCACATTTATCTTGTTCCTAGATAATATTCGTGAGATATTTGGTTTTTCACTACAAACCTCAGTGAGCTCAGTAATGTCCATTAATAGATTCCAAAAAAGTGTGTTTCCCACCCAGTGAGTCAAAACACAGGTTTCATTCTGTCAGATAAATAAACACATATCAAAAACCATTTTCACAGATTACATATTTTTAGTTTTTGTCACAGGATATTCAGTTTTTCACTATAAGTGTGAATGGGCACAGAAATGTCCTTTTGTAGATTTTACAAAAAGAGTGTTTGCAACCTGCAGAATTAAAACACAGGTTCCATTCTGTGAGTGAAATAAATATCACAAAACATATTCATAGATAGCTGTTTTCTGGATTTTATCTCAGGATATTTGGTTTTCCACTATAGGTCTCAATGGGCTTAGAAATGTCCCTTCTTAGATTCTACAGAAAGAATGTTTCTAACCTGGTGAGGAAAAACACAGGCTCCATTTAGTGAGATGATTCCACACACCACAAAGCATTTTCACATACAGGTTGTTTTGAGTTTTCATTGTGGGATATTCTGTTTGTCACTGTAGGCTTCAAAGGGCTCAGAAATATGTTTTTGTAAATTCTACATAAATAGTGCTTCCAACCTAGTGAATAAAAACAGAGGTTTAATTCTGTGAGACAAATCCACACATCAGAGAGCAATTTCACAGATAGCTTGTTTCTAGTTTTTATCTCGGGATACTCAAGTTTTTTTTATGGACAAGATGGCTCAGAAATATTCCTACATAGATTCTACAACAAGAGGGTTTCCAAGCTGTTTAATCAAAACAGATTCCTTTCTGTTATATGAATCACTAAGCATTTTTACAGATAGCCTGCTTCTACTTTTCATCACGGGATATTTGGTTTTCATTGTAGGTTTCAATGGTCTCAGAATTGTCACTTTGCAGAGCTACAAAAAGAGTGATTCCAAACTGGTGAATAAAACCTCAGGTCACTTTCTGTGAGATGAATCCACACGTCACACAACATTTTCACGGATAGCTTGTTGGTAGTTTTTATTGCAAGGTATTCAATTTTTTCTTATTGGCCTCAATGGACACAGAAATGGCCCATCATATATACTACAAAAAGATTGTTTCCAACGTGGTTGATCAAAACACAGGTTTCATTCTGTAAGATGAATCCAGGCATCACAAAGCATTTTCACAGATCCCTCATTTCTAGTTTTTATTATGGGATATTCAGTTTTTCACTATAGGCTTCAAAGGGCTCAGAAATTTCCCTTTGTACATTCTACAAATGAAGTTTTTCCAAGCTGTAAGTCAAAACACAGTTTCCATTCAGTCAGATGAATCCACATATCACAGAGCACTTTCACAGATAGCTTGTTTCTAGTTTTCATTGCAGGATATTCGATTTTTCATTATTTGGCTCAATGGGCTCAGAAATGTCCCTTCAAGATTCCACCAAAAAGTATGTCCAACCTGATGAATCAAAACACATGTTCTGTGTAATGAATGCACATGTCACAAAGCATTTTCAGTCAGCTTGCTTATTTTTTATCGTGGGACATTTGATTCTTCCTTACTGGCTGCAAAGGGCTCAGAAATGTCCCTTCAGATATTCTAGAAAAAGAGTGTTTCCAACCTGAGAAGTCAAAACGCAGGTTGCATTCTGTGAGATGAATCCACACATTTCAAATCATTTTCTCAAATATCACGCTTCTAACTTTTATCACGGGAAATTCAATTTTTTTTTCATGGGCCTCAGTGGGCTCAGAAATTTCCCTTCATAGATTTTACGAAAAAAGTGTTTCCAACCTGGTGAATCAAAACACATGGTCCATTCGGTGAAATGAATCCACACATCATAAAGCATTCTCACACATAGCTTGTTTCCAGTTTTTGTCATGGAATATTTGGGTTTTTGCTGTAGACTACAGTGGGCTAAAAAAGGGACCTATGTAGATTCCTCAAAAAAAGTGTTTCCAACAGGGTGAATCAAAATAGTGGTTTCATTCTAAGAGCTGAATCGACACATCCAAACTATTTTCAAGGACCACTTGTTTCCGTTTTTTTATTTCAAGATATTTGGTTTTTCATGATAAACTTCAATGGGCTCAGGAATGTCCCCTTTTAGATTTACAACAAGAGTGTTTCCAACATGTTGAATCAAAACACAGGTTTTATTCTCTGAGCTGAATCCACACATCACATAGCATCTCATAAAGAGCTTGTTTCTAGTTTTTATTGAGGATATTCAAGTTTTTCTTATGGGCCAAATAGCTAAGAAATATCTTTTCTTACATTCTACAAAAAAGTGTTTCTTAGCTGGCAAATCAAAATGCAGGTTCCATTGTGTGAGATGAATCCACACATAGCAAAGCATTTTTACAGATAGCTTGTTTTTAGTTTTTGTCGTAGGATATTCAATTTTCATTATTGATCACAATGTGTTAAGAAATGTCCCTTCATAGATCTACAAAAAGAGTGTTTTCAACATGATACATCAATATTCAAGTTCCATTTTTTGAGATGAATCCAGACAACACAATGCGTTTTCACAGATAGCTTTTTTTTTTTATCACGGGATATTATGTTTTTTACTGTAGGATTCAAGTATTCAATAGGCTAAGAAATGGCCCTTCATTGCTTATAACAAAACAATGTTTTCAAGTCAAGTTGGTTAATCAAAACAAAGCTTCTGTTTTATGAGATGAATCCACATATCTCAAACAATTTTCAGATATCTTGTTTCTCCGTTTTTATCATGGGATATTTGGTATTTCAATTTAGTCTTCAGTGGGCTCAAAATTGTTCCTTTATAGATTCTACAAAAAGAGTATTTCCAGCCTGATGAAACATAACACAAGTTCCATTCTGTGAGACAAAACCACAAATCACAAACCATTCTACCAGATAGCTTGTTTCTATTTATTTCTGGGATATAGTTTTTTCTTTTTTAGGCTTCAATGGACTCAGAAATGTACCCTTGTAGATTCTACAAAAAGAGTATGTCCAACTTGGTGAATCAAAACACAGGTTCCCTTCTTTGAGATGAATCCACAAAGCACTAAGCATTTTCACAGATATCTTCTTTGTAGTTTTTAATGCAGAAGATTCTGTTTTTCAATATTGGCTTTAAAGGGGCCAAAAATGTCCCTTCATAGATTCTAAAAGAGACTGTTTTCCATCTGGTGACTATAGACACAGGTTCCATTCTGTGAGATGCATCCACATATCACAAAGTATTTTTATAGACAGCTTGTTTCTATTTTTTTTTAATTGTTATATTTTAGGTTCTCGGTTACATGTGCAGAACATGCAGTTTTGTTACATAAGTATATGTGTGCCATGGTGCTGTGCTACATCCCTCAACCCGTCATCTACATTAGGTATTTCTCCTAATGTTATTCCTCCCCTACTGCCCCACCCTTTGATAGGCCCCAGTGTTTGATGTTTCCCTCCCTGTGTCCATGTGTTCCCATTGTTCAACTCCCAATTATCAGTGAGAACATGCAGTGTTTGGTTTTCTGATCTAGTGATAGTTTGCTGAGATTGATGGTTTCCAGCTTCATCCATGTTCCTGAAAAAGACATGAACTCATCCTTTTTTATAGCTGCATAGTATTATAAACATATGTGTGCATTATCTTTATCATAGAATAATTTATGATATTTTGGGTATATGCCCATTAATGGGATTACTGGGTTAAATGGTATTTCCAGTTTTATATCCTTGAGAAATCACCACACTGTTTTCCACAATGGTTGAGCTAATTTACACTCCTACCAAGAGTGTAAAAGCATTACTATTTTTCCACAACCTCTCCAGCCTCTGTTGTTTCCTGACTTTTTAATAATCGCCATTCTAATGGGCATGAGATGGTATCTCTGTGGTTTTGATTTGCATTTCTCTAATGACCGGTGATGGTGTGCATTTTTTCATGTCTGTTGGCTGCATAAATGTCTTCTTTTGAGAAGTGTCTGTTTATATCCTTTGCCCATTTTTTGATGGGGTTGTTTGTTTTTTTCTTGTAAATTTGTTTAAGTTCTTTGTAGATTCTAGATATTAGCCCTTTGTCAGATGGATAGGTTGCAACATTTTCTCCCATTCTGTAGGTTGCCTGTTCACTCTGGTAATAGTTTCTTTTGCTGTGTGGAAGCTCTTTAGTTTACTTAGATCACATTTGTCAATTTTGGCTTTCATTGCCATTGCTTTTGGTGTTTTAGTCATGAAGTTTTTACCCATGCCTGTATCCTGAATGGTATTGCCTAGGTTTTCTTCTAGAATTTTTATGGTCCTAGGCCTTACATTTAAGTCTTTGATCCATCTTGAGTTGATTTTTGTATAAGGTGTAAGGAAGGAGTCCAGTTTCATTTTTCTGCACATGGCTAGCCAGTTTTCCCAACACCATTTATTAAGTAGAGAGCCTTTTTCCTATTGCTTGTGAATGTCAGGTTTGTCAAATTCAGATGGTTGTAGATGTGTGGTGTTATTTCTGAGGCCTCTGTTCTGTTCTATTGGTCTTCTTTTTTGGTTTCATATGAAGTTTAAAGTAGTTTTTTCCAATTATGTGAAGAAAGTCAGTGGTAGTTTGATGGGGATAACATTGAATCTATAAATTACTTTGGCAGTATGGCCATTTTCATGATATTGATTCTTCCTATCCATGAGCATGGAATGTTCTTCCATTTCTTTGTGTCCTCTCTTATTTTCTTGAATGTATTGTAGTTCTCCTTGAAGAGGTCCTTCACATCCCTCGTAAGTTGTATTTCTAAGCATTTTATTCCCTTAGTAGCAATTGTGAATGGGAGTTGACACATGATTTGGCTCTCTGTTTCTCTGTTATTGGTGTATAGTAATGCTTGTGATTTTTGCACATTGATTTTGTATTCTGAGAATTTGTTGAAGTTGCTTATCAGCTTAAGGAGTTTTTGGGCTGAGATGATGGGGTTTTCTAAATATACAATCATGTCATCTGCAAATAGAGACAATTTGACTTCCTCTCTTCCTATTTGAATACCCTTATTTCTTTCTCTTGCCTGATTGCCCTGGCCAGAACTTCCAACACTATGTTGAATAGGAATGGTGAGAGAAGGCATCCTCGTCTTGTGCCGATTTTCAAAGGGAATGCATCCAGTTTTTGCCCATTCAGTATGATGTTGGCTGTGGGTTTGTCATAAATAGCTCTTATTACTTTGAGATACATTCCATTAATACCTCGTTTATTGAGAGTTTTTAGCATGAAGGGATGTTGAATTTTATTGAAGGCCTTTTCCGCATCTGTTGAGATAATCATGTGGTTTTTGTCATTGTTTCTGTTTATTTGATGGATTACATTTATTGATTTGCCTTTGTTGAACCAGCCTTGTTTGTAGTTTTTATTACTGGATATTTGATTTTTTTATAGGCCTCTATGGGATCAGAACTGTACCTTTGTAGATTCTACAAAAAGTGTGTTTCCATGCTGATGAAACAAAACATACATCCCAATCTGTGAGATTAATCCACACATCACAAAGCTTTTTCACAAATAGCTTGTTTCTGGTTTTCATCACGGGATATTTGATTTTTTTTGTTATTGTGTTAAACGTGGTCAGGAAATGTCCCTTTGCAGATGTATGAAGAGAGTGTTTCAAACTTTGTGAACCAAAACACACATTCCAATCTGTGAGATGAATCCACACATCATACCACATTTTCAGAGATATGTTGTTTCTAGTTTTTTCTTGAGATACTCAATTTTCTCATATTGGTCTCAATGGCCTCAGAAATGTCCCATCATTTATACCAGAAAAAGAGAGTTTCCAACATGATGAATGAAAACAGATGTTCCATTCTATGAGATTAGACCATGCACCTGAAACCATTTTTGCAGGTATCTTGTTTCTACTTTTTGTTGTGGGATATTCATTTTTTCACTTTAAATTTCAATGGACTCAGAAATATCCCGCTATAGATTCTACAAAAAGAACACTTCCAACCTGATGAATCAAAACACAATTTTCATACTGTGAGATAAATCCACACATCACAAAGCATTTTCACAGATAAATTGTTTCTAGTTTTTATCATGACATATTCAATTTTTCCTTATGTGTCTCAATGGGTTCAAAATTTTCCATTCCTGGATTCTACAAAAGGTGTATTTCCAAACTGGTGAATTAAAACACAAGTTATGGGCCAGGCATGGTGGCTCACACCTGTAATCCCAGCACTTTGGAAGGCCGAGGTGGGCATATCACAAGGTCAGGAGATTGAGACCATCCTGGCTAATGGGGAGAAACTCTGTCTCTACTACAAATACAAAAAAAATTAGCCAGGCGTGGTGGCAGGTGCCTGTAGTCCCAGCTACGCAGGAGGCTGAGGCAGGAAGATGGCATGAACCCAGGAGGCAGAGCTTGCAGATTGCACCACTGCACTCCAGCCTGGGCGACAGAGAGAGACTCCCTCAAAAAAAAAAATCATTTCCATTCTGTGAAATGAATCTACACATCACAAAACAGCATTTTCCCAGATAGCTTGTGTCTAGTTTTTGTCATGGAATATTCGATTTTTTCAGGGACCCCTATGGTCTAAGAACTGTCCCTTAATAGATTCTACCAAAGGAGAGTTTCTAACCTCCTGAATCAAAACACAGGATCCATTTTGTGGGATGAATCCACACGTCACAAACCATTTTCATAAGTAGCTTGTTTCTAGTTTTTACTGGGATAATCGATTTTTTATGAGCCTCGAAGCCCTTAGAAATGTTCCTTCGTTTATTCTACTAAAATAGTGGTCCCAACCTGGAGAATCAAAAAACAAAGTATGCTCTTTGAGTTGATTCCACATATAACTAAGCATTTTCGCAGATAGCTTGGTTCTAGTTTTCATCACAGGTATTCAGTTTTTTACCCTAGACTTCAATGGGCTCAGAAATGTCCATTTGTAGATTCTACAAAAAGAGGGTTTTCAACCTGGTGAATCAAAGCACAGATTCCATTCTGTGAGATGAATCCACATATCACACAGAGTTTTTTAAAAATCATATCTTGTTTCTAGTTTTTATCAGCAGATACTCAGGTTTTATTATAGTATTAATTTTTTTTTTTTTTTTTTTTTTTGCCAAATGACTCAGAAATAACCCATCGTAGACTCTACAGAAAGAGGGTTTCCAAGCTGGTGAATATAAACACAAGTTCATTTCTGTGAGATGAATCCACACATCACAAAGCATTTTCACGGATAACTTGTTTATTTATTTTTTTATCGTGGGATATTTGTTTTTCCTTATTGAGTACAATGGGCTGTGAAATGCCTCTTTGTACATTCTACAAAAAGAGTGTAACCACCTTGGTGAATCAAAACACAGATTGCATTTCATAAAATGAATCCAAATATCACAAAGCATTTTCACAGATAGCTTGTTTATAGGTTTTAATGAGGAATATTTGGATTTTCACTCTTGGCTTCAATGGGTTCAGGAATGTATTTTTGTATACGCTACAAAAAAAATGTTTCCAATCTGGTGAATCAAAACACATGTTCCATTCTGTGAGATGAATCCACACACCACAAACAGTTGTTTTCACAGATAGCTTGTTTTTAGTTTTCATCATAAGATATTGGATTTTTACTGATTGGCTTCAGTGGGCTCAGTAATATCCCTTCTTAGTTTGTTTCTGGTTTTTATTGCAAGATACTCTTTTTATTTTTATTTTATTTTATTTTATTTTTGCCAAGTGACTCAGCAATATCCCATCATAGATTCCACAAAAAGTGTGTTTCCAAGCTAGTGAATCAAAACACAGGTTTTATACTGTGAGATGTATCCACACATCACAGCGCATTTCCACAGATACTTTGTTTCTAGCTCTTATTGCAGTCATCAATTTCTTTCCTAATGGGCCTCAATGATCTCAGAACTGTCCTTTCTTAGATTATACAAAAAGTGTATTTTCAGCCTGGTGAATGAAAATATGTTTTATTTTGTGAGATAAAGCCATACTCCACAAAGCATTTTTACAAATAGCTTGTTGCTTTTTTCTTTTCTTTTCTCTTTCTTTCTTTCTTCTTTCTTTCTTTCTTTTTTCTTTCCTTTCCTTTCTTTTTTCTTAACATGGAATACTCGATTTTTCCTTATTTGCTTCAAAGGGCTCAGAAATGCCCCTTCGTAAATTCTACAATAAGAATGTTTTCAACATGGTGAATCAAAACGCAAGTTCCATCCTGTTAAATAAATCCAAACATCAAACAGCATTTTCACAGTTAGCATGTTTCTAATATTTACCATGAAATGTTTAATTTTTTCTTATAGGCCACAATGGACTCAATAATGTCCCTCTGTACATTCTACCAAAATGGTGTCTCAACCTGGTAAATAAAAAAAAAGTTCCATTCTGTGAGATGAATCCACACATCACACAGCATTTTCACAGATAGCTTGTTTCTAGTTTTTATTGCAGAATCTTCTATTTTTCCGTTATTGGATGCAATGGGCTCAGAAATGTCTCTTTGTAGATTATAAAAAAAGAGTGTTTACAGCCTGGTGAACCAAAACACAAGTTTCATTCTGTTAGACGAATCGACACATCATGAAGCATTTTCACAGATGGCTTGTTTTTATTTTTTAACGTGAGATACTCGGTTTCTTCCTGTATGCTTCAATGGACTCATAAATGTCCCCTTTCTGATTCTACAAAAAAGTGTTTCAAACCTGATGAATAAACCACAGGTTCCATTCTCTTGGATGAATCCACACATAACAAAGCATTTTCACAAAGGCTTTCTTTCTAGTTTTTATTGAGGAATATAATTTTCACACTAGGATTTAAAGGGCTCAGAATTTTACCCCTGCAGATTCTCCAAAAAGAGTGTTTCCAACTTGGTTAATCAAAACACAGGTTCCATTCAGTGAGGTGAATCCATACATCATAAAATATTTTCACAGATAGCTAGTTTCTAGTTTTTATCAAGGGATATTTGAATTTCCTTTTTGGCCACAATGGACCCAGAAATGTCCCTTCATAGAGTCTACAAAAACAGTGTTTCCAACTTGGTGAAAAAAAACCTGCAGATTTTGTCCTATGAGATTAATCCACATATCACAAAGCATTTTTGCAGATAGAGTGTTTCTAGTTTTTTTGTGAGATATTCAATTTTATCTATTAGGCGCAGTGGGCTCAGAAATATCCCTTTGCAGATTCTACAAAAAGAGTGTTTTCAACCTGGTGAATCAAAAGACAGGTTCCATTCTGTGGGATGAATCCACACATCACAAAGAATTTTCACAAATAGCTTTCTTCTACTTTTTATTACCAGATATTCAGTTTTACATTTTAGGCTTCAATGGGCTCACAAATGTCCCTTTGTAGATTCTACAAAAAGAGTGTTTCCAATCTGGTGAATCAAAACAAAGCTTTAACTCTGTGAGCTGAAACCACACCTCACAAAGTATTTTGATGAATAGATTTTTTCTAGGTTTTAATGCAGGGTATTTTGTTTGTCACTCTAGACTTCTATGGGCTCAGAAATGTTCTCTCATAGATTTTACTGAAAGAGTGTTCCTAACTGGTGAATCCAAAAGCAAGTTTCATTTTGTTAGATGAATTCACACATCACAGAGTGTTTTCACGGACAACTTCCTTCTAGTTTTTATCAAAGTATATTTGCTTTTTCCTTATTGGCATCAATGAGATCAGAAGTATCCCTTCATAGATTCAACAAAAAGAGTGTTTCCAACCTACTGAATCAAAATATATGTTCCATTCTGCGAGTGAATCTACTCTTCACAAAGGATTTTTACAGATATTTTGTTTCTAGTTTTCGTCAGAAGTAATCAATTTTTTCTTAAGGCCCTCAATGGTCTAAAAAATGCGTCTTTGTAGATTTTACAAAAAGTGTATTTCCAACCTGTCGAATCAAAACAGAAGTTCCATTCTGTGAGCTGAACCCACACACGACAAAGCATTGTCACAGATAGCTTGTTTCTAGTTTTTATCGTGGAACATTCAATTTTTCATTATTTGCCCCAATGGGCTCAGAAATATCCCTTCGTACATTCTACAAAAAAACAGTGTTCTTTGAGATGAATCCAAACATCACAAAGCATTTTTCACAGATAGCTTGTGTCTTAGTTTTATCATGTAGTATTTGATTTTTTCTTATTGGCCTCTATGGACTCAGAAATGTTCCTTTTTATATTCTACAAAAATAGTGCTTCCAACCTGGTGAATCAAAACAAAGGTTTCACTTTGTGCGATGAATTCACAAATCACAAAGCATTTTCACAGACACCTTATTCCTAGTTTTTATCACCAGATATTCGATCTTTTCTTATTGGCCTCAGTGGGCTCAGAAATGCCCTTTTATATATTTTAAAAACAGAGTTTCCAAATTGACGAATCAGAACACAAGTTCCATTCTGTAAGATGAATCCAGACATCACAATGCATATTCACAAATAGCTTGTTTCTACTTTTTAACACTGGATATTTGATTTCCCTTATTGGCTACAATGGGCTCAGAAATATCTCTTCCCAGTTTCTACAAAAAGAATGTTTCCAACCTGTCTAATCAAAGCACAGGTTCCATTCTGTGAGACACATCCACACATCAAAAAGCATTTTTATGTTATCTTGTTTCTACTTTTTATCTGAAGATGTTCAGTTTTTCACTACAGGCTATATATATATATATATAATCTGAAATACATGTGCAGAACGTGCAGGCTTGTTACATAGTTACACAAGTGAAAAGGTGGTATCCTGCACCCATAAACCAGTCATCTATGTTAGGTATTTCTCCTAATTCTCTCCCTCCCCTAGGCCCCCACCCCCCAACAGGCCCCAGTATGTGTTGTTTTCCTTCCTGTGTCCATGTGTTCTCATTTGTCAACTCCCACTTGTAAATGAGAACATGCGGCGTTTGGTTTTCTGTTCTTGTGTTAGTTTGCTGAGAATTATGGTTTTCAGCTTTTTCCATATCCCTGCAAAGAACATGAACTCATCTTTTTTATGGCTGCATAGTATTCTATGGTGTATATGTGCCACATTTTATTTATCCAGCCTATTATTGACGGACATTTGGGATGGTTGCAAATCCTTGCTATTGTGAACAGTGCTGCAATAAACATATGTGTGCATGTGTCTTTATAGTAGAATAATTTATACTCTATACATTTTCTCATTCATAAGTGGGAGTTGAACAATGAGAACACATGGACACAGGGACAGGAATGTCACACACTGGGGCTTGTCAGGGGGTGTGGGACTAGGGGAGCAGTAGAATTAGGAGAAATATCTAATGTAGATGACCCGTTGATGGGTACAGCATACCACCATCACATGTGCATTCCTATGTAACAAACCTGTACATTCCGCACATGTACCTCAGAATGTAAAGTATAGTATCAAAAAACAGAAAAAAATAAATTACGTCACCAGTGCACCTGAAAAAAAAAAGAACATTCTTCTTTTTAAGAATATTAAATATTGGTCCCAAGTCTCTTCTAGCTTGTAGGGTTTCTGCAGAGATATCCGTTGTTAGTCTGATGGCCTTCCCTTTGTGGGTAACCCGACATTTCTCTCTGGATGCCCTTAACATTTTTTCCTTTATTCCAATTTTGGTGAATCTGATATCACTTGTCTTGGTGTTGCACTTCTAGAGGAGTATCTTTTTGGTGTTATCTGTATTTCCTGAATTTGAATGTTAGCTTGTCTTACTAGGTTGGGGAAGTTCTCCTGGATAATATCCTGAAGAGTGTTTTCCAACTTGAATTCCATTGTCCCTATCAATTTCAGGTACAGTGTAGAGAGACCCCCTGAAACTATTGCTATGGAATAAAAGATGAAATGCTTCTGATTATTGTAAATACAAAATTTCATGCAGGATTGTGTAAAGACAATGCCAGTTTGGACGGCCAGAATGAGCCAACAGCACATGATGTGCCTCCCCCTGCAGAGATCCTATGAATGGACGTGCAGTCAGGGAGGTTTCACATCACCAAGACTCCTATCCCAGAAAAGCAGATGTTCATAGCTCTGGGAATGGAATGCGACCCTTGTGGAAAGCCTATAAATGGATGCATGGGGTGCGCCTGTCCATATGGATAAGATAGGGCTATAAACGCTTTCATCTTGCTGCGACTCTTCTAGGCCTCTTTAGGATTAAAGCATACTCCCTTCTGAGAATTTCTGGTCTAACCAGTTGTCTAGCTTCACGACCTGTTTCCATGGATTGTTTGTAACCAGCTTTTGTTGCAATTGTTACTGCTGATTAATATCTTGCTAATCATAGGTTATGGAAAGATTGTGTTTCTGTTCTAAGGCTCTGTTAGAAATTACTGACGCACACACTATATTGTAAATTCTTATCTCTGTACACTGTACTTCTACATACAAATGTACTGTACTTATTCTACATACAAATGTTATCTTAAAGAATTACTTCATCCCTATGTGACCATCTCACCTCATAATCAAATGACCCTAAATCCCTCATTAACCTACCCCCACCCTCGCTAAACTTAATAATAAATGGAGGTATATCCTGTGCATTGTTGACACCACGGGACCAGAAGGCAGTGACCCCCTGGACCCAGCTTTCACTATCTTGTGTGTGTCCATTATTTCTCAACGTGCCAATCCACCTAGGAGCAGAGAGAGAGCCCCGTTGCATTGCAGACTGCTGGCCAGATCCTGCAATAGTACAACAATCCAACATAGGTTTTGTTTTTCCACATAATCCCATCTTTATTTGAGGTTTTGTTTGTTTCTTTTCATTCTTCTTTCTCTAATCTTGTATTCAGGCTTTATTTCATTAAGTTGATCTTCAATCTCTGATATCCTTTCTTCCACTTGATCGATTCAGCTATTGATACTTCTATATGATTCACGAAGTTCTCATGCTGTGTTTTTCAGCTCCATCAGGTCATTTATGTTCTTCTCTAAACTGGTTATTCTACTTAGCAATTCGTTTAACCTTTTTCAAGGTTCTTAGCTTCTTTGTATTGCGTTAAAACATGCTCCTTTAGCTTGGAAGAGTTTGTTTTTACCCACCTTCTGAAGCCTACTTCTTTCAATTTGTCAAACTGATTCTCTGTCCACTTTTGTTTCCTTGTTAGTCAGGATTTGTGATCCTTTGTGGGAGAAAAGGCATTCTGGTTTTTGGAATTTTTTAGCCTTTTTGCACCTTTTTTCCTCATCTTCTTGGATTTATCTACTTTTGGTTTTTCTGTTGGTGACCTTCCGATGAGGTTTCTGTGTGGACCTCCTTTGGTTGATGTTGATGCTATTTCTTTCCATTTGTTAGCTTTCCTTCTAACAGTCAAGCCCCTCTGTTGCAGGTCAGCTGGAGTTTACTGGAGATCTACTCCAGACACTCTTTGCCTGGGTATCACCAGTGGAGGCTGCAGTACAGCAAAGATTGCTGCCTGTTCCTTTCTCTGGAAGATTTGCCCCAGAGGGGCACCCGCCAGAAGCCATCCAGAGCTCTTTTTTATGAGGGTGTTTGTCAACCCCTGCTGAGAGGTGTCTTTCAGTCAGGAGGCATGGGGGTCAGGGTCCCACTCTGCTGGGAAATCAGCTGCTCTCTTCAGAGCTGGCAGGCAGGAACGTTAAGTCTGCTGAAGCTGCACCCACAGCCACCCCTTTCCCCAGGTGCCTTGTCTTAGGGATATGGGAGTTTTATCTATAAGCCCCTGACAGGGGCTGCTGCCTTACTTTCAGAGATACCTTGCCCAGAGAAGAGGAGTCTAGAGAGGCAGTCTGGCAACAGTGGATTTGCTGAGCTGTGATGGGCTCTACCCAGTTCAAACTTCCTGGGGTCTTTAATTACACTATGAGGGGAAAACCGCCTGCTCAAGACTTAGTAATGGCCCATGCACCTACCCTCACCAAGCTCAAGCATCCCAGGTCGACTTCAGACTGCTGTGCTGGCAGCAAGAATTTCAATCCAGTGAATCTTAGCTTGCTAGGCTTCATGGATGTGGGATCCACTGAGCTAGGCCACTTGGCTCCCTGGCTTCAGACCCTTTTCCAAGGAAGTGAATGGGTCTGTCTCACTGGAATTCCAGGTGCCACTGGCATATGGGAAGAAAAACTCCTGCAGCCAGCTCAGTGTCTGCCTAAAAAGCTTCCCAGTTTTGTGCTTGAAACCCTGGACCCTGGTGGGACAAGCATCAAAGGGAATCTCCTTGTCTGTGGGTTGCAAAGACCGTGGGAAAAGCATAGTATCGGTGCTGAAGTGCACTCTTCCTCACAGCACAGTCCCTCTTGGCTTCCCTTGGCTAGGGGAGGGAGTTCCTCGACCCCTTGCACTTCCCAGGTGAGGCAATGCCCCGCCCTGCTTCAGCTCACTCTCTATGGCCTGCACCTACTGTTTAACCAGTCCAAATGTGATGAGCCTGGCACGTCAGTTGGAAGTGCAAAAATCACCCACCTTCTGCATTGACCTCACTGGGAACTGCAGACTGGAGCTGTTTCTGTTCGGCCATCTTGCCAGCCACACCCACTGTAGACTTTAATGGGGTCCAAAATGTCCCTTCCTAGATTATAGCAAAAGAGTGTTTTCATCCCAGTGAGTTAAAATACAAGTTCCATCATCTGAGATGAATTCACTCGTCTTGAAACAATTTCACAGATATCCTGCTTCTACTTTTTATTGCTAAATAAAAGTATTTTTATTTTAGGCTTCAATAGCTCACAAATGTCCCTTTGTAGATTCTACAAAAAGAGTATATCCAGAGTTAAACGGAGGTTTGTTAGCTGAATCCACAAATCACAAAGCATTTTCACAGATAGCTTGTTTGTAGGTTTTCATGCGGGATATTTCGTTTTTCACTCTAGGCTTCATTAAGCTCAGAAATATCATTTTGTAGATTCTAAAAAAGAATTTTCCATTCTGGTAAATCAAAACATGGGTACCATTCTGTGAGATGAACTCACACATTACAAAGAATTTTCAGACAGATTCTTTTTAGTTTTTATCACGGAATATTTGATTTTATTTATGGTCCATAGTGGGCTCAGAAGTTTCTCTTTGTAGATTCTACAAGAAAAGTCTTTCCTACCTGTTGAATCAAAACACATGTTCCATTATGTAAGATGAATGCACACATCCAAAAGCATTTTCACAGACAGCTTGTTTCCAGTTTTTATCATGGGATATTTTGTTTTTCCCTATAGGCTTCAATGGGCTCAAAATCGTACCTATGTAGATTCCACAAAAAAGAGTGTTGCCAACCGGGTGAATCAAAACAGAGGTGCCATTCTGGGAGAAAAATCCACACATCACAAAGCATTTTTATAAACAGCTTGTTTCCAGTTTTTAATTGAGGAATATTCGGTTTTTCACTATAGACTTCAATGGGCATAGAAATGTCCCTTTGTAGATACTGCAAAAAGAGTGTTTCCAACCTTTTAAATCAGAGCACAGGTCTTATTTTGTGAGATGAGTCCACACATCACACAGCATTTTCACAAATAACTTCTTTCTGGATTTGAATGTGGGATATTCGGTTTTTCACTATTGGCTTCACTAAGCTCAGTAACGTCTTTTCGTAAAATCTACAAAAAGAGTGTTTCCAACCAGGTGAATCAAAAAACAGATTCCATTCTGTGAGATGAATACTCCTCACAAAGCATTTTCACAGATAGCTTGCTTCCACCTTTTATGGCAGGATATTTCATTTTTAACCTTAGGCTTAAAAGGGCTAAGAAATTTCCCTTTGTAAAGTCTACAGAAAGTGTGCTTCCAACCTGGTAAAACAAAACACATGTTCCATTCTGTAAGATGAATCCACGCATCCCAAAGCATTTTCACAGATAGCTTTTGTCTAGTTCTTAACACACGATATTTAGTTTTTCCTTATAGGATTCAATGGGCTCAGAGATGTTTGGCTATAAATTCTACCAAAAGAGAGTTTCCAAAGTGAAGAATCAAAACAGACTTTCCATTCTGAAAGATGAATTCACACATTACAAAATATTTTTACAGATTGCTTGTTTCTTATTTTTATCATGTGATATTCAGTTATTCATTACAGGCTTCAAAAGGCTCAGAAATGTCCCCTCGTAGATACTACATAAAGAGTGTTTCCAACTTGGTGAAGCAAAACACAGGTTTCATTCTGTGAGACAAATTTAGACATCACAAAGCATTTTCAAAAGTTGCTTGTGTTTTTTATCGCATGATATTTGATTTTTTATGGGCCTAAAGGTCTCAGAATTGTCCCTCTGAAGATGTACAAAGAGAGTCTTTCCAACCTGGTTAATGAAAACACATGTTCCATTCCGTGATATGAATTCACACATCACAAAGCATTTTCACAAACGGCTTGTTCCTAGTATTTATCATGGGATATTTGAACTTCCTCAATGGCCACAATGGGCTCAAAAATGCCCCTTCATAGACTGTAACAAAACAATGTTTCCAACCTGGTGAATCAAAAAACAAGATTTATTTTGTGCAATGAAGTTACGAGTCACAAAAAACTTTCACAGATAAGTTGTTTCTAGTTTTTATCGTGGGATATTCTATTTTTTTTTCCTCAATGGGCTCAGAAATGTCCCTTCATATGTTCTAAAAAAAAATGTTTTCAATCTGGTGAATCAAAATACAGGCTCCATTCTGTGAGATGAATCCAGGCATCACAGAGCATTTCTATAGACAGACTGTTTCCAGTTTTTACTGTGGGATATTCTATTTTCCTAACTGGCCTCAATGGATTCAGAAGTGTCCCTTCATAGATTCTACCAAAAGAGTGTTTTCAAGCTCATGTATCAAAAACACAGGTTCAATTCCTTGAGATGAATCCACAGGTTGTAAAGCATTTTTACCGGTAGCTTATTTCTAGTTTTTTCACAAGATATTCGATTGTCCTTATTGGCATCAATGTGCTAAAAAATGTCCCTTTGTAGGTTCTACAAATGAGCGCTTCCAATCTGGTGAATTACAACACAGTTTCCATTCTGTGAGATAAATTTACAAATCAAGAAGCATTTTCACAGATAGTGTGTTTCAAGTTCTTATCAAAAGATATTTAATTTTTTTGTAAGCCTTAGTGGGCTCAAAAAAATGTCCTTTGCAGATCTTAGAAAAAGCTTGTTTCCAACCTGGTAAATCAAAAACAGGTTCCATTCTGTGAGATGAATCCACACATCAAAAACTATGTTCACAGATAGCTTGTTTATAGTTTTTATTGGGGGATATCTGATGTTTCCTAATTGGTCTCAATGAGCACACAAATGTCCCTAAGTAGATTCTACAAAAAGAGTGTTTGCAAACTGATGCATTTTCAGGTTGTATTCTGTGAGTTGAATCTACACATCAAAAAGCACTTTCACAGATAGCTTTGTTTCTAGTTTTTCTCCTAGGATTTTCTATTTTTGTTATTGCATGTAATGGGCTCAGTAATGTCCCTTTGTAGATTCTACAAAAAACATTTTTACCCTGGTGAATCAAAATACAAGTTCCATTCTGGGAGATAAATCCACACATCACAAGGAGTTTTCACACATAGTTTTTTATCTAGTTTTTTTCATGGGATATTTAATTTTTTATGGACCTCAATGGACACAGAAATGTCCTTAAGAAGATTTTACAAAAAGTGTGTTTTCAACATGGTGAGTGAAAACACAGGTTTTATTCTGTGAGATGAATCCACACAACGCAAAGCAATTTCACAGATAGATTTTTTTCTAGTTTTTATTGTGGGATATTCATTTTTCACTATACACTTCAATTGGCTCAGAATAGTAGCCCTGTACACTCCACAAAAGAGTGTTTTTAACCTGTGAATCAATACACAGTTTTCATTCTGTGGGATGAATCCACACTTCACAAAGCATTTTCACAGACAGCTTGTTTTTAGTTTTAATCACAGTATACTCAACATTTTTTATGGGATTCGATGGGCTCAGAAATGTCCGTTTATAGGTTCTACAAAAAGAGTGTTTTGAGCCTGGTGCATGAAAACACATGTTACATTCTGTGAGATGAATCCGTGCATCACATAGCATTTTCATAGATGGCTTGTTTTTATTTTTTTTTTCACGGAATATTCAGTTTTCCATATTGGCCACAATGGCCTCTGAATCGTTTCTTCAAATTTCTACAAATAAAGTGTTTCCAGCCTGGTGAATCAAAACATAGGTTTCATTCTCTGCTGTGAATCTGCACATAAGAAAGGATTTTCACACATAGCTTTTTTCTAGTTTTTATCATGGGATATTCTGTTTTACACTATAGCCTTCAATGGGCTCAGAAATACCAATTCATAGATTCTACAAAAAGAGTGTCTCCAACCTGATGAATTAAAATGCGAATCCAAACATCAGAAAGGATTTTTACAGATAACATGTTTCTAGTTTTTATGGTGGGATATTTAATTTTTTTCTCGTGGCCACAATAGTCTCAAATGTGTCTCTTTGTAGGATCTACCAAAAGTGTGTTTCTGACCTGGTGAATCAAAAATCAAGTTCCATTCTGTGCGATAAATCCTCACATCATAAAGCATTTTCACAGCTTGTTTCTAGTTTTTATCCTGGGATATTCAGTTTTCACTATAGGCTTCAATGGGTTCAGAATTGTACACCCGAAGATTCTACAAAAAGACTATATTTTACCTGGTGAATCAATACACAGTTTCCATTCTGTGAAATGAAACCACACATCAAAAATATTTTCACTGATAGCTTCTTTCTAGTTTTTATTGTGGGATATTCGATTTTCCTTTTTGGTTACAATGGCCTCAGAATCTTTGCTCCATAGATTCTTCAAAAAGAGCATTTCCAACCTGGAAACACTTCATTCTCTGAGATGGTTCTGTTCCGTGAGATGGTCCCATTCTTGAGATGAAGCCACAGTTAACAAAGCATTTTCAGAGATAGCTTGTTTCTAGTTTTTAATCACAGAATATTCTATTTTTATGTGATTCAATGGGCTCAGAAATTTCCCCTTGTATAATAAACAAAAAGAGTGTTTTCAACCTGGTGAATGAAAATATGTATTCCTGATGTCTCTATCCTTAGAATGCTAGAGGTGGCCCAGATGTCTCTATTATTAGAATCCCTAAGGTCATTCAGTTGTCTATCATTAGATCATCTGGGGTTGGCCAAGAGACTCTATTCTTAGAATGCTTGAGTTCGCCCAGGTGACTCTGGTAATTAGAATACCTGGGCTCAGCCAAGAGAGTCTCCCATTAGAATGCCTGAGGTCGGCCAGAAGTCTATCCTTGGAATGCCAGAGGTCACCCAGTTGTCTCTATCATTAGAATGCCTGAGGTTGGCTAGGACTCTCAAGTTTTAGAATGCCCAAGTTCGCCAAGGTGTCTGTCATAAGGATGCCTTGGGTCAGCCAGGAGTCTTTATCCTTAAAATGCCTGAGGCCACCCAGGTGTCTCTATCATTAGAAGGCCTGTGTTCAGCCAGATGTCTTTATCCTTAGAATGCTGGATGTAGCCCAGATGTCTCTATTATTAGAATACCTGGGATCATCCAGGAGTCTCTATTCTCAGAATGTTTGAGGTCGCCCAGATGTCTCTATCATTAGAATGCCTGTGGTAGGCCAGGAGCCTCTCCTAGTAGAATGCCTCATGTGGGCCAGAGGTCTCTGTCATTAGAATGCCTGAGGTCACGCATGTGTCTATCATTACAATGACTGGGGTTGGGCAGGGTCTGTATCCTTAGAATGACTGAGGTCACACAGGTATCTTTATCATTGGAACCCCTGGGGTCAGCTAGGAGACTCTTCAGTTAAAATTACGGAGTTCAACAAGATGTCTGTATTCTTAGAATACTGGAGTTTGGGCTCCGTTCTCTGGCTCATGCCTGTAATCTCAGTACTTTGGGAGGCCGAGGTGGGTGGCTCATGATGTCAGGAGTTCGAGACCAGCCTGATGAACATGATGAAACCCTGTCTCTACTAAAAATACAAAAATTTGCTGGGTATTGTGGCGTGTGCCTGTAATCCCAGCTGTTTGGGAGGCTGACACAGGAGTATTGATTGAACTTGGGGGGTGGAGGTTGCAGTGAGCCGAGATCACACCATGCAATCCAGCCTGGGTGGCAGAATGACACTTCAAAAAAGAAAAAAAAAGAATGTTGGAGGTAGACCAAGTGTCTCTAACATTAGAATGTCTGGGGCAGGCCAGAAGTTTCCATCCTGAGAATACCTGAGGTTGTCCAGGTGTCTCTGTCATTAGAATTCCTGGGTTTGTCCAGGAGTCTCTTCCATTAGAATCCCTGGGGTTGGCCAGAAGTCTCTGTTGGTAGAATGCCTGAGTGTGGCCAAGTGTCTCTATCATTAGAAAACCTTGGGTCAGTCAGTAGTCTCTATCTTAGAATGCCTGTGTTTACCCAGATTTCTATCAATAGAAAGCCTACTGTCAGCCAGGAGCCTCTATCTTTAGAATGGCTGAGGTGGCCCAGGTTTCTCTGTCATTAGAATGTCAGAGGTCGACAAGAACACTCTACCATTAGAATGCCTGAGGATGGCCAGATATCTCTATTCTTACAATGCTGGAGGCCTCCCAGGTTTCTCTTTCATTAGAATGCCTGGGTTTGGACAGGAGTCTCTGCCCTTGGAATGCTTGTGTTCACTCAGCTGTGTCTATTATTAGTATGCCAGGAGTCAGCCTGGATACTCTCCCGTTAGAATGCCTCAGGTCTGTCAGATGTCTCTGTTCTTAGAATGTCTGAGGTAGGCCAGGATTGTCTCCCATTAAAATGCCACAGGTCGACCAGGGGTCTCTACCCTTAGAATGCCAAACGTTGCCCAGGTGTCTCTGTCATTAGAATGTCTGGGCTTGGTCAGGAATCTCTCTCATTAGAATTCCTGGGATTGGCTAACTTTTCCATTTGTAGAATGCCTGAGGTCCACCAGGGGTCTCTATTGTTGCAGTGCCTGGGGTCGACTAGGAGTTTCTATCCTTAGAATGCTGGAGGTTGCCCAAGTCTCTCCATCATCAGATTGCTTGGGATCGGCCAGGATACTCTACTATTAGGATGCCTGTGGTTGGCCAGAAGTCTCTATCCTTAGAATGCCAGAGGTCATCAATGTGTCTCTAACATTAGAATGCCTAGGGTCGGCCAGGAGTCTCTATCCTTAGAAGGCATGCAGTCGCCCAGTTGTCTATCATTAGAATGTCTGGGGTTGGCCAGGAGTCTTTATCCTTAGAATGACAGAGGTCACCCTGTTCTCTCTATCATTAGAATGCCTGGATTTGGCCAGGAGGCTCTCCCATTAAAATGCCTGGGATCAGCCAGAAGTCTCTATTCTTAGCATGCCTGAGGTCACCCAGGTGTCTATGATTATAATGCCTAGGGTAGGCTAGGAGATTCAATTCTTAAAACGCCTGAGGTTGCCCAGGTGTCTCAATCATAGAATGCCTGGGGTTGGCCAGGACACTTTCCATACAAATGCTTGGGAACGGCCAGATTTCTGTAGCCTTAGAATGCCTGGGTCAGCTAGAAATATTTTCTGATAGAATGCCTGTGTTTGCCCAGGTTATTCTATCATTAGAATGCCTGGGGTCGTCCAGTAGTCTCTCCCATTTGAATGCCTAATGTTGTCCGCATGTTTCCATCCTTAGAATGTGTGATATTGGCCATGTGCCTCTATCATAAGAATTCCTGTGTCAGCCAGGAGTCTCTATCCTTAGAAAGACTGAGGCCACCGAGGTCTATAATTAGAATGCCTATGATTGGTCAGGAGTCTCTATTCTTAGAATGCCTGGGGTCAGCCAGGTGTCTATTATTAGAATGCTTGGGGTCGGGCAGGAGTCTCTATTTTCATAATTCCTGAGTTTTCCCAGGTGTCTCTGTAATTAGAATGCCTGTGATTGGCCAGGATACTCTAAAATTTGAATGCCTGAGGTCGGTCAGATGTCCCTATTCTTAGAATGCCTGGACTCAACCAGGAGTCTCTCCCATTAGATGTCTGAGGTCAGCAAGGTGTCTCTCTCCTTAGAATGCCAAAGGTCGCTGAAATGTCGGCATCATTAGAATGTCTGGTGTTTGTCAGGAGTTTCAACCATTAAAATGCCTGGTGTTGACCATGAGTCTCTATTTTTAGAATGCCAGAGGCCAGCCAGATGTGTCTATCATTAGAATGCCTGGAGTTGACCAAGAGTCTCTGTACTTATAATGCCTGAGATTGTGTAGATGTCGATCATTAGAATGCCTGGGCTCAGCCAGGAGTCTCTGTTCTTAGTATGCCTGAGGTAGCCCAGGTGTCTCTATCATTAGAATGACTGTTGTCAGCCAGGTGACTCTGCCTTTAGAGTGCCTGAGGTCAGATGGTACTCTCTATCTTTAGAATGCCAAAAGTCGCCCAGGTGTCTCTATCATTAGAATACCTGTAGTCGGCCAGGAAACTCTACCATTAGAATGTCTGTAGTTGGCCAGGAATCTCTATCCTGAAAATGCCTGAGGTCAGCCCGAAGTCTCTATCCTTAGAATGCCTGAGTTTGGCCAGGTGTCTTTATCATTGCAATGCTTGGGAATGGCCAGAAGTCTCTACCATTAAAATGCCAGAGGTCTCACAGGTGTCTCTCATCAGAATGCTTGGGGAGGGCCTGGAGCCTCTTTTTTTAGGATGTCTGATTTTGCCTAGGTGTCTCTATCATTAAATTGCCTGAAGTCGCCCAGTTGTCTCCATTATTAGAATGCCAGGGATCAGCCAGTAGTCTCTCCCATTAGAACGCCTAAAATCGGCCATTAGTCTCTATCCTTAGAATGCCTGAGTTCGGCCAGGTGACCGTATCATTAGAATGCCTGCTGTTGGCCAGGAGACTCTACTGTTAGAATGCCTGAGGTCGGCCAGATATCTCTATCCTTAGAATGCCTGTGGTCGGCAGGAGTCTCCACTGTTAGAAAGACTGAGGTCAGCCGTTGTCTCTATCCTTGGAATGCTGGAGGTTGCCCAGGTGTCTCTGTTATTGGAACAACTGAGGTCGACCAGGAGTCTATCCAAATAGAATGCCCAGGGTTGCCCAGGAATCTCTGTCCTTAGAATGCCTGTGGTCGGCCAGCTGTCTCTATCATTAGAATGTGGGAGGTCAGTCAGGAGTCTCTCCAGTTAGAATGTCTTGGGTCAGCCAGGAGCCTCTTTCTTTAAAATGCCTGGTGTCAGCCAGGAGTCTCTCCCTTTAGAATACCAGAGGTCAGACAATTGACTTTATTCTTAGAGTGCTGGATGTTGCCCAGGTGTCCCTATCATTAGAATGCCTGGGCTCAACCAGGAGTCTTTATACTGTGAATACCTGATGTTGGCCTGATCTCTCTATCCTCAGAATTCCTGGGGTCAGATAGGATGCTCTCTCATATGAATGCCTGAGGTTGGACAGATGTCTCTATCCTTAGAATGCCAGAAGTCGGCCAGGTGTCTCTATCAGTAGAATGTCTGGGACTGACCAGCAGTCTCTATCCTTAGAATGCCTGAGTTTGCCCAGGTGTCTCTATCATTAGAATGCCTGCAGTCGGCCAGGAGTCTCTCCCATTAGAATGCCTGTGTTTGGTCAGGAGATTCTATCTTTAGAATGTCTGATGTTGGCCAGGTGTCTCTATCATTACAATACCTGGAGTTGGCCAGAAGTCTCTATTTTTAGAATGCCTGAGGTCCCCTACGTGTCTATCATTAAAATGCCTCGTGTCAGCCAGGATTCCCTATCCTTAGAATGCCTTTGGGTACCCAGGTGTCTCTATCATTAGAACGCCTGGGGCCGGCCAGAATATTCTACTGTTAAAATGCCTGAGATCCACTAAGTGCTTCTATCCTTAGAATGTGAAAAGTTGCCCAGGTGTGTCTATTATTAGAAGGCCTTGGGTTAACCAGGAGTATATATCATTTGAATGCCTGAGGTTGCCCAGTTTTCTCCATTATTAAATGCCTGTAGTCTGCCTGAAGACTCTCTTGTTAGAATTCCTCAGGTCGGCCAGATGTTCCTGTCCTTAGGATGCTTGGGGCCGGCCAGAATTCTCTCCTGTAGAATGCCTGGAGTAGGACAAGTGTCTGTATTCTTAGAATGCCAGAGGTCGCCCAGGTGTCTCTAATGTTAGAATGCCTGGGGTGGTCCAGAATACCCTCTCATTAGAATGCCTGAGGTTGGCCTGATGTCTCTATTATTAGAATGCCTGGGTTCAGCCAGGAAGCTCTCCCATTGAAATTCCTGAGTTTTCCAAGATGTGTCTATCCTCAGAATGCCTGAGGTCTTCCATGGATCTCTATCATTAGAATGCCTGGGCTATGCCAGGACTTTATGATTAGAATTTCTGGGGTCTGTCAGGAGTTTCTCCTATTAGAATGGCTGGTGTCATGAAAGTTTTTCTGTCCTTATACTGGTGAGGTTGCCCAGGCGTCTCTATCAGTATAATTATTGGGTTCGGCAGGAGTCTCCATCATTAGAATGCCTGGGGTCAACCAAGAGTCTTTCCCGTTAGAGTGCCTGGTGTCGGCTAGGTGACTTTATCCTTAGAATACCTGAGGTTGCAAAGGTGTCTCCATCATTAGAATATCTTGGGTAGGCCAAGAGTCTCCATTATTAGAATCTTTGTGGTCAGCCAGGAGTCTCACCTCTTAGAATGCCTTTGGTCAGCCAGATGTCTCTATCCTTAGAATGCCTGAGGTCGTCCAGATGTCTCTATCTATCCTTAGAATGTCCGAGGTTGCACAAATGTCTCTATCCTTAGAATGCCTGGGGCAGGCCAGGCATCTCTATCATTGTAATGCTGTGGTTGGCCAGAAGACTTTCCTGTTAGAATCCCTGAGGTCAGTCAGGTGTCTCTATTCTTAGAATGCCCAAGGTTTCCCAGGCGTCTGTATCATTACAGTGCCCATGGTCAACAAGGAGTCTCTATCATTAGAATGCCATGGGTCAACCATTAGTCTCCCCCATTAGAAAACCTGGTTTGGCCAGGTGTCTCTATGTTAGAATGACTGAGGTTGCATATGGTCTCTATCATTAGAATGCCTGGGGTAGGTAGGTAGTCTCTATCATTGGAATGCCTGGGGTTGGCCAGGAATCTCTCCTGTTAGAATGCCTGGGTCAGCCAGGTGTCTCTATCCTTAAAATGCCTGAGATCGTCCAGTTGTCACTATAATTAAATTCCTGGGGTCTGCCAGAAGTCTACATCATTAGAATAAATGGGGTAAGTGAAAAGTCTCTCCCATTAGAATGCTTGGGAGGGCCAGTTGTCTTTTGCTTTAGAATGCCTGCAGTCACACATGTGTCTCTATCATTAGAATTCCTTGGGAAGGCCTGGAGTCTCTATTATTAAAATTACAGGGTGTGCAAGAAGTCTCTTTCATTAGATTGTCTTTGGTAGGCCATATGTCTCTATTTCTAGAATGCCTGAGGCTGCCCAAATGTCTATCATTAGAATGCCAAGAGAATACCATTAGAAAGAGCCAAGAGCCTCTTTCCTTAGAATGCGTGGGGTCAGCGAGGTGTCTCTATCCTTAGCATGCCTGAGGCTGCCCAGGTATCTATATCATTAGAATGCTTGGGGTCGGCCAATAGTCGGCCAGTCTACCATAGGACTGCCTGGGGTTGGCCAGGACTCTCTTCTATTGAAATACCTGGGCTCAGCCACCTATCTCTCCAGTTAGAATGCCTGGCGTCAGCCAGGTTTCTCTATCCTTACAATGCCTGAGGTCTCACGGGTGTCTCTAACATTAGAATGCCTTCAGTTGGCCAAGAGTCTCTATCATTAGAATCCCTGGGTTCGGCCAGGTGTCTCTATTCTTAGAATGACTGATGTCACCCACTTGTCTCTATCATTAGATTGCCTGGGGTCAATGAGGAGTTTCACCCATTACAATGCCTTGGTTTGGCCAGGGGTCTCTCCTGTTAGAATGCCTGGGGTTGGCCTGGTGTCTCTATCCTTAAAATGACTGAGGTCACACAGGGTTCTCTAGCATTAGAATACCTGTGGTAAGCCAGAAGTTTCTATCATTAGAATGTCTATGGTCGACCAGGAGTCCCTCCTTTTAGAATGCCTGGATTCGGCCATGTGTCCCTACCCTTAGAATGCCTGAGGTCTCCCAGGTGTCTCTAATATTAGAATGCCTGGGGTCAGGTAAAAGTCTTAATTATTATAATGAATGGGGTCGGCCAGGAATCTCACCCAGTAGAATGCCTGGAGTCAGCCAGCAGTCTCTCTGGGTAGAATACCTGGAGTCGGCCAGGTATCTCTATCCTTAGGATGTCTGAGGTCAAACAGGAGTCTCTAAAATTAGAATGCCTGTGACAGGCCATGAGTCTTTATCCTTAGAATGTGTGGGGAAGGTGAGGAGTCTCTCTCGTGTGCATGCCTTTTGTCAGCAAGGTGTCTCTGTCCTTAGAATGCCTGATGTCACCCAAAATTCTCTCTCATTAGAATACCTTGGGTTGGCCAGGAGTCTCTCCCATTAGAATGCCTAAGGGTGGTCACGAGATTCTCTCATTAGAATGCCTAAGGTCTGTCAAGTGTCTCTACCCTTATAATGTCTGAGGTCTCCCTTGTGTCTCTATCATTAGAATGCCTGGGGTAGGCCAGGAGTATCTTTTGTTAGAATGGCTGTTTTTGGCCAGGTGTCTCTATCCTTAGAATGCCTAATGTCACCCAGGTGTCTGTATTATTAGAATGCCTGAGGTGTGCCAGGAGTCTTTCCATTTAGAATGCCTAAGGTCAGCCAGGAGTCTCCCCCATTAGAATGCCTGGGGTCAGCCAGCTGTCTCTATCCTCAGAATGCCTAAGGTTGCAGAGGTGTCTCTATCAGTAGAATATCCAGGGTAGACCAGGAGTGTCTATTATTAGAATGCCTGGGCTTGGCAAGGAGTATCTTCCATTAGAATGCCTGGGGTAGGCCAGGTGTCTCTATTCTTAGGAAGCGTGATGTCACCAAAGCTTCTCTATCATTACAATGTCTGGGGTGGGCCAGGAGTCTCTCCTGTTAGAATGCCTGAGGTTGCATAGGTGTCTCTATCATTAGAATGTGTGTGGTAAGACAGTGGTCTCTATCATTGGAATGCCTTGGGTTGGCAAGGAGTCCATCTCATTAGAATGCCCAGGTTCGTCCAGGAGTCTCTCCCATAAAAAATTCTGGGGTTGCCCAGGTTTCTCTATCCTTTGAACGTCTGCAGTCGCCCAAGTATCTCTAACATTAGAATGCAAGGTGTCAGGCAGGAGTCTCTATCATTAGAATACCTGTATTTGGCCACTAGTCTCTCTCGTTAGTATGCCTATGATCAACCACGTGTCTCTACCCTTAGAAAGCCTGAGGTCACCCAGGATGTCTCTATCATTACAATGCATGAGGTCGGCAAGGAGTCTCTACCATTATAATGTCTGGAGTCAGAAAGGAGTGCCTCCCATTAAAATGCCGAATGTGCACCAGGAGTCTCTCCCATTAGAATGCTGGGGGTAGGGCAGGTATCTCTATCCTTAGAATGCTTGGAGTTGCCCAGGTTTCTCTACCGCTAGAATGACTGGGGTCTGCCAAACCACTGTATCATTAGAATGCCTGGGATCGGCCAGGAGTCTCTCCCATTAGAATGCCTGGGGTTGACAAGGTGTCTCTATCCTTTGAATGCCTGAGGTCGCACAGGTGTCTCTATCATTAGAATGCTTCGGGTAGGCCTGCAGTCTTTATCATTAAAAAGCCTGTGGTCTGCCAGGAGTCTCTTCCGTTAGAATGCCTTAGGTTAGTCAGGCGTCTCAATCATTAGAATGTCTGCAGTTGCCCAGGTGCCTTTATCATTAGAATGCCTGGAGTCTGCCAGGAATCTCTCCCATTAAAGTGCATGGAATTGGCGAGATGTCTCTATCCTTAGTTTGTCTAAAGTCACCAAGGTGTCTCTACCTTTAGAATGCCAAAAGTCGGCCAGGAGTCTCTATCATTAGAATGGCTGTGGTCAGACAGGAGTCTATCATTAGAATGCTTGGGGTCAGCCAGAATTCATTCCTGTTAGAATGCCTGAAGTCAGTCATTTGACTCTATCCTTAGAATGCCTGAGGTGGCACAGGTGTCTCTATCAGTTGAATGTCTGGGGTAGGCCAGGAGTCCAAGTAATTAAAATTCCTGGGGTCAGCCCCGAGTCTCTCTGGTGAGAATGCCTGGGGTTGGCCAGGAGTCTCTATTTTTAGAATGCCTGAAATAGCACAGGTGTCCCTATTATTAAAATGCCTGGGGTAGGCCTGGAGTCTCTATCATTAAAAAAGTCTGGGGTCTGACAGGAGTCTCTCTTGTTCGAATGCCTTGGGTAGGCCAGGTGTCTCTATTACTAGAATGTCTGGTGTAGGCCAGTAGTCTCCAACATTAGAATGACTGGGGCAGGCCAGGTGTCTCTCCCATTAGAATGCCTCGGGTCTGCAAGGTGTCTCTATCCTTAGAATGCCTGAGTTTGCCCATGTGTCTCTATAATTAGAATGCCTGTGGTTGGCCAGGAGTCTCAATTATTAGAATGCCTGGGGTATGCCAGGATTGTCTCCTGTTAGAATGCCTGGGGTATGCCAGGTGTATCTACCCTTAGAATGCTTGATATCGCCCAGATGTTTCTATCAGTAGAATGCCTGTAGTTGGTCAGGAGTGTCTCCGTTGAGAATGCCTGGGGGCAGCCATTAGTTTCTCCCATTAGAATGTGTGCAGTCTGCCAGGTGTCTCTATCTTTAGAATGCCTGAGGCCACCCAGTTGTTTCCATCATTAGAACGCTTGGGATTGCCCAGGAGTCTCTATCATTGGAACGCCTGTTTTCAACAAAGAGCCTCTCTCATTAGAATATCTAGGATTGGCCAGAAGTCTTTCCTGTTAGAAATCCTGTGGTCAACCAGGTGTCTTTATCCTTAAAATTCCTGAGGTCACTCAGTTGTCTCTATTATTACAATGCCTGGACTTGACCAGGAGTCTCTCCCGTTAGAACACCTGGTGTGTCCAGGAGTCTCTATCCTTAGAATGCCTGAGGTCGCCCAGGTGTCTCTATCTTTAGAATGCTTGGCCTCCCATTAAAATGGATGGGGTCGTCCAGAAGTCTCTCCTGTTAGAATGCCTGGGGTCAGCCAGGTGTCTATCCTTAGAATGTCTGAGGTCCCCAAAGTGTCTCTATCATTAGAATGTATTACAATGCCTGGGTTCGGCCAGGAGCCTGTTCCATTAGAATGCCTGGAGTCAAGCAGGAGTCTCTCCCGTTAGAATGCCTGGGGTCAGACAGGAGCCCCTCTTCTTGAAATGTCTGGGTTTCTGCCAGGAGTCTTTATCCTTAGAATGCCAGAGGTCGTCCAGGTGTCTCTATCATTAGAATGTCTGTGTTTGGCCAGGAGTCTCTATTATTAGAAAGCCTGCAATCGGCAAGAGTTCTCTCCCATTAGAATGCCTGGGTTTGACCAGTTGTCTCTATCCTTAGAATGGCTGACATCGCCATGTTGTCTCTATTATTAGAATGCCTGGGGTATGCCAGGAGTCTCCATCATTAGAATGCCTAGGGTTGGACAGGAGTCTGTGCCGTTAGAATGCCTAGTGTCAGCCAGGTGTCTCTATCTTTACAAAGCCTGCTGTCACCCAGGTGACCCTATAATTAAAATGCCTGGGTTCAGCATGTAGTCTCTGTCATTAGAATGCATGGTGTTGGCTGGAGGTTTCTCCTATCAGAATGCATGCGGTCAGTGAGGGGTCTCTATTTTTAGAATGCCTGAGGTCACACAGGTGTTTCTAACATTAGAATGCCTGCAGTCATCCAGGAGTCTCTCCCTTTAAAATGCCTGAGTTTGGCCAGGTGTCTCTATTCTTAGAATGCCTGAGGTCGCACAGGTATCTCTATCATTACAATGCCTGAGATATGACAGGAGTCTCTATGATTAGCATGCCTGGGGTCTGCCAGGAGTCTTTATCATTAGAATGCCTGGAGTCTACCAGAACTTTCTCCTATTACAAGGCCTGCGGTCAGCCATGTGTCTCTATCCTTAGAATGCTTGTGGTTGCACCAATGTATTTATCATTAGATTGCCTTAGGTCGGCCACGGGCCTCTTCCATTAGAATTCCTGAGGTCCGCCTTGTGTCTCTATCCTTAGAACCCCTGAGGTTGTTCAGGTGTTTCTATTGTTAGAATGCCCAGGTTCTGACCGGGGTCTCTATCATTGGAATGCCTGTTTTTCACAATGAAAGTACCTTATTAGAATGCCTAGGGTTGGACAGGAGTCTCTCCTGTTAGAATACCTGGGGTCAACCAGGTGTCTCTATACTTAGCATGCCTGAGGTTACCCAGGTGTCTGTATTATTAGAAAGCCTGGGGTCGGCAAAGTGTCTCTCTCATTAGAATGCCTGGGTTCGGCCAGGAGTCTCTCCCATTAGAAAGCCAGATGTTGGGCAGGAGTCTCTCTTATTAGAATGCCTGGGGTCGGTCAGGAGTCTGTCCTGTGAGAATGTCTGGGTTTCAGCCAGTTACCTTTATTTTTAGAATGTCTAAAGTTGCCCAGGTGTCTCTATTATTAGAATGCCTGCAGTCGGCCAGGAGCCTCTCCGGCTAGAACACCTGGGGTCAGCCATGTGTCTCTATCATTAGAATGCCTGAGGTCACCCAGGTGTCACTATTATTAGAATGCCTGGGTTATGCCAGAAGTCTCCATTATTAGGATGCCTGGGGTTGGACAGAATTCTCTGCTGTTAGAATGCCTAGTGTTGGCCGGTTGTCTCTATTCTTACAATGCCAGATGTTGCTCAGGGGTTTCTATCATTAAAATGAATGGGTTTGGTTAGGAGTCTCTGTCTTTAGAATGCCTGCTGTCAGCCAGAAGTCTCTCCCATTAAAATGTCCAGGGTCGGCCAGGTGTCTCAATCTTTACAATGCTTAAGTTCGGCAAGTTGTCTCTATCAGTAGAATGCCTGGGGCCAGCAAACAGAATTTATTAATAGAATTTCTGGGGCCGGCCAGAAGTCTCTTTGGTTAGAATGTTTGGGGCCGGCCAGATGTTTCTATCCTTCGAATGCCTTAGGTGGCTGAGGTATCTCTATCTTTAGGATGCCTGGGGTCAAGCAGAAGTCTCTGTCCTGGGGTCGTCCAGGAGTGTCCCTCATTATAATGCCTAGGGTAAAACTGAGGTCTCTATCCTTAGAATGTGTGAGGTTGCCCAGGTGTCTGTATCATTAGTATGACTCAGGTCTGCCAGGAATCTCTCCCTTTTGAATGCCTGGGTTCTGCCAGCAGTCTTTCCATTTAGCATGCCTGAGTTTGGCCAGGTGTCTCTATCTTTATAATGCCTTAGGATGTGCAGGTGTCTCTAACATTAGAATGCCTGGTGTAAGCAAGGAGTCTCTATCCTAAGAATGCCTGTGGTCAACCAGAAGTCTCTCCCATTAGAATGCCTGGGGTCAGCCAGCTGTCTCTATCCTTAGAAGAACTGAGGTCGTGCATGTGCCTCTATCATTAGAATGCCTGGGGTCTGCAAGGAGTCTTTATCATTAGAATGCCTGGGTTTGGAAAGAAATCTCCCATGTTAGAATGCCAGAGATCTCCCAGGTGTTCCTATTTTTGGAATGCCTGAGGTCACCCAGGTGTCTCTATCATTAGAATGCTTAGGGTCGGCCAGGAGGAGTCTTCTTTGTTAGTATGCCTGAGGTCAGCCAGGAGTCACTTCTGTTAAAATGCCTGGCTTCAGCCAGGTGTCTCTATCCTTAGAAGGCCTGACATCACCCACGTGTCTCTATCATTAGCATGCCTGATATCAGCTGAAGTCTCTCCCATTAGAATGCCTGAGGTCAAGCAGGAGTCTCTCCCATTAGAATGCCTGGGGTCAAGCAGGAGTCTCTCCCATTAGAATGCCTGGGGTTAGACAGGAGTCTCTCTTGTTAGAATGCCTGTGTTTAGTCCAGGTGTCTTTATCTGCAGAATGACTGAGATCACCCAGGTGTCTCTATCATTAGAATGCCTGGGGTCAACCAGGAGTATCTATTATTAACATGCCTGCTGTTGGTCAGGAGTTTCTCCTGTTAGAATGCCTGAAGTCCGTCAGGTGTCTCTAACCTTAGAATGCCTGAGGTTGCCCAGGTGTCACTAACATCAGAATGCCTGGGGTCGGCCAGGTGTCCCTTTCGTTAGAATGCCTGGGGTCGGCTGGTGTCTCTATCCTTAGAATCTCTGAGATTGGACAGGTTTCTCTAACATTAGAATGCCTGTGGTAGGCCATGTGTCTCTCCCGTTAGAATGCCTGGGGTCAGCCAGGGGTCTATCCCGGTAGAATGCCTGGGGTTGACCCTGTGTCTCTATTTTTAAAATATCTGAGATCTCCCAGGTGTCTCTATCATTAGAATGTCTGGGGTCAGCCAGGAGTCTCTCCTTTTTGTTCGAATGCCTTGGGTCAGCCAGGTGTCTCTATCCTTAGAATGCCTGATGTTGCCGAGGTGTCTCTATCATTAGAATTCCTGAGGTCAGCCATGAGTCTCTCCTATTAGAATGCCTGTGGTCCACCTGGTGTCTCCATCCTTAGGATGCCTGAGGTCGCCCAGGTGTCTCTATCATTAAAATGCCTAAGATATGTGAGGAGTCTCTATCATTAGAATAATTGGGTTTGGCTAGGAATTTCTCCCGTTAGAATGCCTAGGGTCAGCCAAAGTCTCTCTCATTAGAGTGCCTGGGGTTGAGCAGCTAGCTCTATACTTGGACTGACTGAGGTTGCACAGGTGTCTCCATTACTAGAATGCGTGAGTTTGGCCAGGAATCTCTCTCATAGACAGAGTCTTCCAGGTGTCTGTGTTCTTAAAATGACTGAGGTCATATATTTATCTATCATTAGAATACCTGGGGTAGGTCAAAAGTCTATGTTATTATAATGTCTGCAGTCAGCTGGAAGTCTCTCTCATTAGAATGCCTGGAATTGGCCAAGTGTCTCTATCCTTAAAATAGCTGAGGTTGCACAGGTGTCTCATTCATTACAATGCCTGAGGTCGGCCTGAAGTCTCTCCCATTAGAAAGCTTTGGGTTAGGCACGTGTCTTTATCTTAGGAATGCCTGAGGTCACCCAGGTGCCTCTATCATTAGAATGGTGGGTGTCCGCCAGGAGTCTCTCCAGTTAGAAGGCATGGGGTCAGTCAGGGGCCTCTCCAGTTAGAATGCCTGGGTCAGCCAGGTACCTCTATCCTTAAACTACCTGAGGTTACACAGGTGTCTCTCTTATTAGAATGCCTGGGGTCAGTCAGGAGTCTCTACCATTAGAATGTCTGGGGTTGGCCAGGAGTCTCTAAGATTAGAATGCCTGAAGTCGGCCAGGTATCTGTATCCTTAGAATGCCTGAGGTCCTCCTGGTGTCTCTATTATTAGAATGCCTGGAGTCGGAGAGGAGTCTCTCTCATTAGAAGGCCTGGGATCAATTAGGACTCTCTCCTGTTAGAATGCCTGGGGTCAGCCAGGTGCCTCTAACCTTAGAATGCCTGAGGTCACACAGCCATCTCTATCATTAGAAAGCCTGGGGTCAAAAAGGAGTCTCTATCATTAGAATCCCTATGATTGGCCAGGAATCTCTCCAGTTAAAATGCCTGGGGTCAAACTGCTCTCTCTATCCTTAGAATGCCTGAGGTCGCCCAGGTGTCTCTATCATTAGAATGCCTAGGGTCGGCCAAAAGTCTCTCCAGGTAGAATGTCTGTGGTCCACCAGGTGTCTCTATCCTTAGCATGCCTGAGATTGCCCAGGTGTCTTTATCATTATAATGCCTGGGTTCATTTAGGAGTTTCTATCATTAGAATGCCTGCATTTGGCTAGGAGTCTCTTCTGTAGAATGCCTGGGGTTGGCCAGGAGCCTCTCTCGTTAGAATGCCTTGGGTTGGCCAGGTGTCTTTATCCTTACAATGACTGAGGTCACACGGGTGTCTCTATCATTAGAATGCCTGGAGTAGAACAGGAGTCTCTATCATTAGAAGACCTATCCTCATCCCTTTAGAATGCTGGGGGTCGGCCAAGAGTGTCTATCATTAGAATGCCTGGTGTTGGCCAGGAGTCTTCCCGTTTTAATGCCTGGGGTTGGCAAGGTGTCTCTATTCTTAGAATATGAGAGGTCGTCCAGGTGTCTCAATTATTAGAATTCCTGTGGTAGGCTAGGAGTTTCTCCAGTTAGAATGCCTATGGTTGTCCACGTGTCTCTATTTTTAGAATGCAGGGTTTCAGCCTGGAATCTCTATTATAAGAATGGCTGGAGTCAGCCAGGAGTTTCTCCTATTAGATTGCCTGAGGTCCCCCAGGTGTTTCTATCACTAGATTGCCTAGAGTCAACCAGAAGTCTCTTCACTTAGAATGCCTGGGGACAGCCAGGAGTATCTCCCGTTACAATGCTTGGGTTCTGCCAGGTGTTTCTGTCCTTAGAATGTTTGAGATTGCACAGGTATCTCTATCATTAGAGTGACTGGGTCGGCTACAAGTCTGTATCATTAGAATGCCTGGGGTCGGCCAGAAGCCTCTCCAGTTAGAATCCCTAGCGTCAGCCAGGTGTCTCTATCCTTAGAATGACTGAGGTCACACAGGTGTCTCTATCATTAGAGCGACTTGGGTCAACCAGGAGTCTTTATCATTAAAATGCCTGGGGTCAGCCAGGTATCTCTCACATTAGAATGCCTGGGGTTGACTAGGTGTCTCTATCTTTAGAATGACTGAGGTTGCACAGGTGTCTTTAGTATTAAAATGCCTGTGGTTGGCCAAAAGTCTTTATCATTAGAATGCCTGGGGTTGGCTGGGACTCTCTCCTCTTGGAATGTCTGCAGTGTCCCAGAGGTTTTTATCCTTAGAATGCATGAGGTCTTTCAGGTGTCTCTGTCATTAAAATACCTGTGGTAGGCCAGGAGTATCTATAATTAGAATGCCTTGGGTAGGCCCAGTGTCTTTCTCATTAGAAGGCCTGGGGTTGGCCAGGAGTCTTTTCTTCTGGAATTTCTTGGGTCTAGAATGTCTTGGCCCTGGTAGCTGTATCCTTAGAATGCATGAAGTCCTCCAGGTATCTCTATCATTAGAATGTCTAGGGTCTTCCAGGAGTCTCTATAATTAGAAAGCCTGGGGTCAGACAGGGGTCTCTTCAGTTAGAATGTTAGGGGTCCACCAGGAATCTCTCCCTTTGGAATGCCTGGGGTTGGCCAGGTGTCTCCTTCTATGGGATGCCTGATGTTGCCCAGGTGTCTCTTTCATTAGAATTCCTGTGGTCAGCCAGGAGTCTCTCCCATTGGAATGCCTGAGGTCGCCCAGGTGTTTCTATTATTAGAATGCTTGGGGTCATCCAGCAATCTTTATCATTGGAGTGCATGGGTTTGGCCAAGACTCTTTTTGATAGAATTTCTGGAATTGGTCAGGTGTCTCTATCCTTAGAATGCCAGAGGTCCCACAGGTGTCTCTATTATTAGAGTGCCTGGGATAAGCTAGGAGTGTCTATCATTTGAATGCCTGGTGTCGGCCAGGAGTCTCTCTCGTTAGAAAGACTAGTGTGGGGCAGGTGTCACTATTAGAATGCCTGAGATCGCCCAGGTGTCTCTATCTTTAGAATGCCTGGGGTCACCCAGGAGTCTTTCCTTTAGAATGCCTGTGTTTGGTCACGTGTCTCTATCCTTACATTGCCTGAGGTCGCACAGGTTTTTCTGATTAGAACGAGTGGGATAGGCAAGGAGTCTCTCCCATTAGAATGCCTGGGGTCGGCCAGGAGTTTGTCCTGTTAGAGTGCCTGTGGTCGGCCAGGTGTCTCTATTTTTAGAATGGTGAGATCGCCCCAATGTCTCTATTATTAGAATGCCTGGGGTCAGCCAGGAGTTCCTATTATTAGAATGTCTGGAGTCTTTCCATTTAGTATGCATTGGGTCAGCGAGATGTCTCCATCCTTAACATACCTGAGGTTGCACAGGTTTCTCTATCATTAGAATAATAGGGTAGGCCAGGAACCTCTATAATTAGAATGCCTGAAGTCAGCCAAAACTCCTGTTAAAATGCCTGGGGTCAGCCAGGTGTCTCTATCCTTAGAATCCCTGCAGTCACGCAGGTGTCTGTTATTAGAAAGCTTTTTGGTAGGCCTGGAGTCTCTATTATTGGAAAGAGTACTGTCTGCCGGAAGTCTCTCATTAGAATGTTTCAGGTCTGCCAGGTGTTTTTATTCTTAGAATGCCTGAGTAAGCCCAGTTGTCTCTATCATTAGAATGCTTGGGGTTGGCCAGTAGTCTCTCCTGTTAGATTGCCTGGGGTCGGCCAGGAGTCTCTTCCATTAGAATGTTTGGGTCATACTGGTGTCTCTGTTTTTAGACTGTCTGAGGTCAAACAGGTGTCTATCATTAGACTGCTTGGGATACATCAGGATTTTATATCATTAGAATGTCTGGGGTCGACCTGGAGTCTCTCCTATTAGAATGCCTGGAGTCAGCCAGGTGTCTCTATACTTAAAATGTCTGAGGTTGCACAGGTGTCTCTATTATTAGAGTTCCTGGGCTAGTACAAGGGTCTCCATCAGTAGAATGCCAGGAGTTGGCCAGGAGTCTCTCCTGTTAGAATACCTGGGTCAGCCTGGTCTCCCTATATTTAGGAAGCCTGAGGTCACCCAGGTGTCTCTGTCATTAGAATGCCTGGGGTCAGCCAGGAGTCTCTATCATTATAATGCCTGGGGTGGTCAAGGAGTCTCTCCCTTTAGAATGCCTGGGGTGGTCAAGGAGTCTCTCCCTTTAAAATGCCTGTGTTCAGTTAGGGATCTCTATCCTTAGAATGCCCGAGGTCCCACAGGTTTCTCTATCATTAGAATGAGTGAAATAGGCCAAGAGACTCTATCATTAGAATGCCTGTGGTCGGCCAAGAGTCTGTCCCATTAGAATGCCTTTGTTCGGCCAGGTGTCTCTACCCTTAGAATGCCTGAGGTCGCCCATGTGTCTTTATCATTAGAAAGCCTGCAGTCGTCCAAGAGTCTCTCTTGTTAGAAAGCCTGCAGTCGTCCAAGAGTCTCTCTTGTTAAAATGCCTGGAGTCAGCCAAGTGTCTATATTTTTAGAATGCCTGAGTTCACTCTAGCATCTATATCATTAGAATGCCTGTGGTCTTCCAGTAGTCTCTCTCGTTAGAATGCCTGGGGTCAGCATGGAGTCTCTCACATAAGGTGTTTTGGTCTCCCAGGTGTATCTATTTTCAGAATTCCTAAGGTTGCACAGGTGTCTATCATTGGAATGCCTAGGACAGGCCAGGAATCTCTAACATTAGAATGCCTGCAGTCGCCCTGGAGTCTCTCAAGTTAGAATGCCTGGGGTCGGCCAGGTGTCTCTATTCATAAAATGCCTGAGGTTTCACAGGTGTTTCTATCACTAGAGTGCCTGAGCTAGGCCAAGTGTCTCTATAATTAGAATGCCTGATGTCGCCTTGGTATCTCTATTATTAGAATGCCTGGAGTCAGAAAGGTGTCTCCCCTGTTATAATGTCTGCATTTCGGCCAGGTGTCTTTATCCTTAGAACTCCTGAGGTCATCCAGATGTCTCTATCATTAGAATGCCTGGGTCAGTGAAGAGTCTCTATTACTAGAATGCCTGTGGTTGACAAAAAACCTCTCCCGTTAAAGAGCCTTGGGTGGTCCAGGTGTCTCTTTCCTTAGAATGCCTGGTGTCACCCAGGTGTCTGTATTATGAAAATGCCTGTGCTATGACAGGAGCCTCCATCATTGAAATGCCTGGGGCTATAAACCCTAGTGTCGGCCAGTTGTCTCTCTCCTTACAATGCCCGATGTCACCTGACTGTCTGTATCATTAGAATGCCTGGGAACAGCTAAGAGTCTCTGTCATTAGAATGCCTTGTGTTGGCCAGAAGTCTCTCTCATTAGAATGCCAGGGGTTGGCCAGGTGTCTCTATTTTTAAATTCCTGAGGTCTCACAGGTGTCTCTATCATTAGAATGCCTGATGTTGTCCAGGCGTCTCTGCCTTTAGAATGCCTTGATTTGCCCAGGTGTCTCTGTCATTAGAATGCCTGAGGTCACACAAGTGTCTCTATCATTAGAATGCTTGAAGTAAGCCAGGAGTCTCTATCTAAATTTAAATGTCTGGGGTCAGACAGGAGTCTCTTGTTAGAATATTTGGGGTCGGCCAGGTGTCTCTATTCATAGAATTCCTAAGGTCGCTGAGGTGTCATTAGCAGTAGAATGACTGGAGTTGGCAATGAGTCTTTATCATTAGAATACCTAGAGTTGGCCAGGAGTCTCTCTTGTTAGAATGCCTCAGATCAGCCAGGTGTCTCTATCCTTAGAATGCCTGAGGTCACCCAGTTATCTCTATTTTTAGAATGCCTGAAGTCGCCCACCTGTCTCTATCACAAAAATGCCTTGAGTTTGCCAGGACTATCTCTTGTTAGAATGTCTGGGGTCAGCCAGGTGTCTACCCTTAGAATGTCTGAGGTCCCACAGGTGTCTCTACCATTAAAATGCCTTGGAGAGTCCAGGAGCGTTTACCTCACTTGTTAGAATGTCTGGAGTCGTCCAAGTGTCTCTATCCTTCGAATGACTGAGGTTACACAGGTGTCTATATTATTAGAAGGCTTGGGGATGGCCAGGAGCCTCTATCGTTAGAATGCCAGAGGTCGACAAGTTGTCTATCTTGTTAAAATGGCTGGGTCAGCCTGGAACTCTCTATCTTTAGGAAGCCTGAGGTCACCCAGCTGTCTCTATTATTAGAATGCCTGGGGTCAGCCAGGAGTCTATCATTAGAATAACGTCCAATTGTCTCTATCCTTTGAATGACTGAGGTCAGACAGGTATCTCTCCTCTTAGAACGCCTGGGGTCAGACAGGTGCCTCTATCCTTAGAATGCCTGAAGTCATGCAAGTGTCTCTGTCATTACAATGTCTGGTGTCTGACTATTGTCTCTTTTAATAGAATGCCTGGGTTAGACCAGGAATCTTTCCCATTAGAATGCCTGTTGTTCTCTGGGTGTCTCTATCCTTAGAATGCCTGAGGTTGCTAAGCTGTCTCTATCATTAGTATGCCTGGGGTTGGCCAGGTGTTTTTATCATTAGATTGCCAGGGGTCATCCAGGAGTCTCTCCCATTAGAAGGCCTGGGGTTGGTCAGGTGTCTATCCTTATAAAGCCTGAGATCACCCAGGTGTCTGTAACATTAGAATTCCTATGGTGGCCACGTGTCTTTATCCTTGGAATGCCTGAGGTGGCTCAGGTGTATCTATCATTTTAATGCCCATGATTGGCCTGGATTTTCTCCCATTAGAATGCCTGGGTCAGCCAGAAGTCTCTCACATTAGAATGCCTGTGATGGTCAGGTGTTTTTACCCTTAGAATGCTTGAGATTTCCCAGGTGACTCTGTCATTGTAATGCCTATTTTTCGCCAGTAGTCTCTATAATTAGAATGTCTGGGGGAGGCAAAGGATGTCTCCCATTAGGATGTGTGGGGTCGCTGACCTGTGTCTAATCTTAGAATGACTGAAATCACCTAGGTATCTCTCACATTAGACTGCGTGGTGTTGGCCAGGAGTCTCTATCATTAGAATGCTTGGGTCAGCAAGGAGTCTCTCCAGTTAGAATGCCTGGAGTTGGCCAGGTGTCTCCATCCTTAGAATGACTGAAGTTCCACACGGGTCTATCATTGGAATTCCTCGATAGGCCAGGAGTCTCTATCTTGTGTCCACCAGTAGTCTCTCCCGTTAGAATGCCTGGGTTTGACCAGATGCCTCTATCCTATAATGAGTGAGGGGGGACAGGCATCTATCATTAGAATGCCTGAGATGAACCAGGATTCTCTATCATTAGAATGCTTGTTTTTGGCCTGGATTGTCTCTGTCACAATGCTTGTTTCTCTATCCTTAAAATGTCTGAGGTCGTACAGGTGACTGTATCATTAGAATGCCTCGGGTAGACCAGGAGTCTCTATCATGAGAATGCCTGGGGTTGGCCAGGAGTCTCTCCCAATAAAATGCCTGGGATTTGGCCAGGTGTCTTTGTCATTAGAAAGATGAGGTCGCCAAAGTATCTCTATCATTAGAGTGCCTGGGGTCGTCCAAGAGTCTTTCCCCTTAGAATGCCTAGCATGCACCATGTGTCTCTATCCTTAAATTGCCTGAAGTCGCACAAATGTCTCTATCATTAGAATGCCTGAGATCAGATAGCAGTCTCTATCATTAGAAGGCCTGGGGCCTGCCAGGAGTCTCTCCCATTAGAATGCCTGGAATCGGCCAGATGTCTCTAGGGTTAAAATGCCTGAGGTCACACCAGTGTCTCTATCATTAGAATTCTTGGTGTAGGCCAGGAATCTTTATCATTAATAAGCCTGGGGTCAGCCAGGAGTCTTTCCCATAAGAATGTATTGGGTCAGCCAGGTGTCTCTATCCTTATAATGCCTGAGGTCATCAAGCTGTTTCTATCACTTGAATGCCTGGGGTCAGCAAGGACTCTCTCCCATTAGTATACTTGGGGTCACTCAGGTGTCTCTATTATTAGAGTGCGTGTGGTCAGCCAGATGTCTCTATCATTAGAATGCCTGATGTTGGCAAGAAGTCTCTACCATTAAACTGCCTGAGGTCCCTCAGCCCTCTCTATCATTAGAATGCCTGAGGTCGGCCTAGAGTTTCTCTGGTTAAAAAGTCTGGGGTCGTCCAGAAGTCTCTCCCATTAGAATGCTTGGAGTCAGCCAGGTGTCTCTATCCATAGAATTCCAGTGGTGGCACAGGTGTCTCTATCATTAGAGTGCCTTGGTTAGGCCAGGTGTCTATCATTAGAATGCCTGGTGTCAACCAGGAGTCTCTCCCATTATAATGCCAGGGGTCGGCCAGGTGTCTCTATCCTTAGAATAAAGTTGCACAGGTGTCTAACATTAGAATGCTTGGGATAAGCCAGGATTCTTTATCATTACAATACCTGTGGTCAGCCTGGAGTCTTGCCCATTAAAATGCCAGTGTTGGGCTGTTGTCTTTACCCTTAAAATGGCTGAGGTTGCAGAGGTGTCTCTAACATTAGAATGCCTGGGTTCAGCCAGGAGATTCTCACATTAGAATTCCTGGGATCAGTCAGGAGTTTCTCCCATGAGAATGCCTTAGGTTGACCAGAAGACTCTATCATTAGAATACCTGGAGTTGTCCAGGAGTGTCTACCATTAGAATGCCTTGGCTCAACCAGAAGTCTCTCCCATTAGAATGCCTGGGATGGGCCAGAAGTCTATCCCATTAGAATGCTTGTGGTCATCCAGGTATTTCTATTCTTTAAAAGCCTGAGTCCGCACACTTGTCTTTATCATTAGAATACCTGGAGTCGGCCAAGAGTCTCCCCCGTTAGAATGCCTAAGCGAGGTGTCACTATGATTAAAATGTCTAAGGTTGCACAGGTGTCTCTATAATTAGAATGCCTGCAGTCAGCCTGGTCTGGTGTGTCTACACTTAGAATGCCTGAGGTCACCCAGGTGTCTCATTACAATGCCTGGTGTTGGCCAGGAGTCTCTCCTGTTAGAATGCCTAAGGTCGGCCAAACATCTCTGTCCTTAGACTGTCTGAGGTCGCCCAGGTTTGTCTATCATTAGAATGCCTGGAGTCATCCAGAAGTCCTTATCATTTGAATGTCTTGTGTCTTCCAGTAGTCTCTTTCATTAGAATGCCTGTGGTGAGCCAGGTGTCTCTATTCCTAGAATGCTCGAGTTCCCCCAGCTGTCTCTATCATTAGAACACCTGGTGTTGGCCAGGTGTCACTATCATTTGAAGGCCTGGGGTCGGCCAGGGCTCTTTCTTATTATAATGCCTGTGGCAGGTCCAAAGTCTTTCCAGTTAGAATGCCTGGAGTCGGCCAGGTGTCACTATCCTTAAAATGCCTTATATCACAAAGGTGTCTCTGTCATTAGAATGCCTGGTGTAGCCAGGTGTCTGTATCAATAGAACACCTGAAGTTGGCAAGGAGTATTCCCATTAGAATGCCTGGGGTCAGCCAGGTGTCTCTATCCATTAAATGCCTGGGGTCAGTCATGAGGCTCTCCCCTCAGAATGCCTTGGGTCAGCCAGGAGTCTTTCCCGTTAGAATGCCTGGGGTCAACCACGTGTTTCTATCTTTAGAATGCCTGAGGTTCCACAGGTGTCTCTATTATTAGAGCACCTGCAGTAGGCCAGGAATCCCTGTCATTCAAATGCCTGGAGTCAGCAATAAGTCTCTCCCTTTAAAATGCCTGGGATAGGCCAGGTGCCTTTATTCTTAGAATGCCTGAGGTCGTCCAGGTGTCTCTTTTATTAAATGCTTGAGGGCGGCCAGCAGTCCCTATCATAAAAATGCCTGGTGTCGCCAGAAGTCTCTTCCATTCAAATGCCTGGGGTCGGCCACTTGTCTCTATAGTTAGAATGCTTGATGCCACCCAGGTGTCTCTATCATTAGAATGCTTGTGGTCGGCCATAAGTCTCCAGTGTAAAAATGCCTGGGATCAGCCCAGGTATCTCTAACCTTAGAATGCATGAGGCCACACAGGTGTCTTTATTTTTAGAATGCCTGGGATTGGCCAGGAGTCTCTATCATTAGAATGACTGGGGTCTGCCGGAGTCTCTCCCTTTAGAATGCCAAGGTTTTGCCAGGAGTCTCCCTGATAGAATGTCTCAGTCAGCCAGGTGTCTTTGTACTTAGAATGTCTGAGGTTGCACATTTCCCTCTATCTTTAGAATGCCTAGGTTGGGCCAGGAGTCTCTCCAGTTAGAATGACTGGGTTTGCCCAGGAGCCTCTCCAGCTCGAATGCCTGGGGTTGGCCATGTGTCTCTATCTTTAGGATGCCTGAGGTCACCCAGGTGTCTCTATCAAAAGAAAGTCCTGGGTGGCCCAGGAGTCTCTATTATAAGAATGCCTGGTGTGGGAGGCTCTAATGGGAGTCTCTCCCATTAGAATAACTGGGGTTGGCCAGATGTCTATACCCTTAAAATTTCTGTAGTCCCACAGGTGTGACTATCATTGGAATGCCTGGGTAGGTCAGGAGTCTCTGTCATTAGAATGTCTCAGGATGGCCAGAAGTCTCTATTGTTAGAATGTCTGAAATTGTCCAGGTGTTCCTACCCTTAGAATGCCATAGGTCACTCAGATGTCCCTATCATTGAAAAGCCTGTAGTTGTCCAGTAGTCTCTCCAATTAGAATGCCCAGGGTCACCCAGGTGTTATTTTTTGTGTGTTTGTTTGTTTGTTTGTTTGTTTTGACTAAATTTCACTCTCATTGCCCAGGCTGGAGTGCAGTGGTGTGATCTCAGCTCACCACAACTGCCGCCTCCTGGGTTGAAGTGATTCTCCTGCCTAACAGTCCAGAGTACCTGGGATTACAAGCATGTGCCACCAAGCCTGACTAATTTTGTATTTTTTGTATACAAGGGGTTTCTCCATGTTGTTCAGGCTGGTCTCAAACTCCCAACCTCAGGTGATCCACCCACCTTGTCCTCCCAAAGGGCTTGGATTGCAGAAGTGAGCCATCATGCCAGTCTGGCCAGATATCTTTATCCTTTGAATGCCTGAGGTCTCCCAGGTGACCCTATCGTTAGAATGCCTGAGGTCAACGAGGAGTATTTCCCGTTAGAATGCCTGGGGTTGGCCAGGTGTCTCTATCCTTAAAATGCCTGAGGTCGCCCAGGTGTTTTTATCATTCCAGTACTTGGAATCTGCCATGAATCCCTATCATTAGAATGCCTGGGGTCAGCAATGAGTCTCTCCTATTAGAACGCCTATGATAGCAATGTGTCTTTATCCTTGGAATGCCTGAAGTAACTAAGGTGTGCCTATCATTTGGATGCCTGTGGTCAGCCTGGATTCTCTCTTGTTAGAATGGCTGGGGTCAGCCAGGAGTCTCTATCCTTAGAATGCCTGAGGTCACATAGGTGTCTCTGTCATTAGAATGGCTGGGATAGTCTTTCCCGTTAGAATGACTGGGATCAGCCAGGAGTCTCTGTCATTAGAATGCCCGGGGTCAGCCAGGAATCTCTCCTGTTAGAATGCCTTGGTTTGGCCAGAATTTTCTCCCATTAGAATGCCTGGTGTCAGCTAGGTGTCTCTATCCTCAGAATGCCTGATGTTACACAGGTGTCTCTTTCATTGGAATGTCTGGGGTCAGCCAGTAGTCTCTATCATTAGAATGCCAGGGGATTGGCCCGGAGTGTCTTCCATTAGAATACCTGGCCCCAGCCAGGTGCCTCTATCCTTAGAATGCCTGAGGTCTCACAGTTGTCTCTATCATTAGAATGCCTGGGGTTGGCCAGGAATCTTCCTCATTAGAATGCCTTTTGTCTTCCAGATGTGTCTATCCTTAAAATATCTGAGGATGCACAGGTGACATTATCATTGGAATGCCTGTAGTAAGCCAGGAGTTTCTATCGTTAAAATTTCTGGGGCTCACCAGGTGTCACTACCCTTAAAATGGCTGAGGTCATGCAAGTGTTTCTAACATTACAATGCTGGGGTAGGCCAGGAGTCTCTATCATCAGAATGCCTGGGGTTGGCCAGGAGTCTCTCCCATTAGAATGCCTTGTGCTGGCTATGTGTCTCTATCCTTAGAATGCCTGAGGTCAACCAGGTATCTCTATCATTAGAATACTTAAGGTCAGCCAGGAGTCTCTATCAGAATATCTGTGATGATCCAGGAGTCTCTTTCCGCAGAATGCCTGGGGCGGGAAAGGTGTCTATATCCTTTGAATGCCTGAGGTCTAACAGGTGTCCCTATCATTGGAATGCCTGGAGTGAGCCAGGACTCTCTGACATTAGAATGTCTCGGGATAGCCAGGAGTCTCTATTGTTAGAATGCCTGGGGTTGTTCAGGTGTTCCTACTTTTAGAATGCCATTGGCCTCCCAGGTGTCTCTGTCTTTAGAAATCCTGGGTTTGACCAGGAGTCTCTTCCGTTAGAATGCTCAAAGTCGATAAGGAGTTTCCATCCTTAGAATGCCTGAGTTCCCCCAGGTGTTCCTATAATTAAAATGCCAGGGGTTGGCCAGGAGTCTCTATCTTTAAAATGCCTGTTGGAAATAAGAGCTCAGAGTCATAAATGAAACGAGGACTCAAAGAATTTCTCAGCAAGGCAAATTTACTTCTGCAGAAGGGTGCTGCTCATTCTTCTGGTCACTGTGAGAGCACACCGAACAAAGGAGGGAAGGGGTTTTTATCCCTAATGCTGTCAGTCCCTACTATTTTGTCCGTCACCCATTGGCTGGGGTTGGACCACAAAATCTAAGTTCACTCTGATTGGCTACTTCAAAAGGGAGAAGGGGTGGGGTCTACAGCAGTAGGAAGAGCAGTTTCGGAACTAAGAGCACCAAATAAGGAACCAATGTGGTTTGTTACAGATTGAGAATGGATGTGGGTTACAGATTGGGAAAGGATGTGGGTTACAGATTGGGAATGGCTGGAATGTTGTTTACTGTAACTAGGGGTAAGTAGGCAAGGAAGTTGTGCTTTGAAAATAGAGGACAAGTAGAACCTTTGAAGAGGAACTCACTGTTTCCAACAGCCAGGGCTCTCTCTTGTTAGAATTCCAGGGGTCTGCCAAAAGTCTCTCCTATTAGAATGCCTTGGATTGGCCAGATGTAAGTGTCTCTATACTTAGAATGTCTGCGGTCACCCAGGTGTCACTATCATTAGAATGCCAATGGTCAGCTAGGGATCTCTCATGTTAGAATGCCTGGGTTCTGCCAGTAGTGTCTCCCATGAGACTGCCTGGGGTCAGCCAGATATCTCTATCCTTAGAATGCCTCATGTCACACAGCTGTCTCTATCATCAGATTGCCTGAGTAGGGCAGGAGTCTCTATCATTAGAATGCCTTTTTTTGGCCAGGATTCTCTCCCTTTAGAATGCCTGGGATTGGCGAGGTGTCTTTTTCTTTAGAATGACTGAGGTCACACAGGTGTCTCTATCATTAGAATGTCTTGAATAGGCCAGGAATCTCTATTATTAGAATGCCTTGGGTCAGACAGGAGTCTCTATAATTGGAATGACTGTGGTGAGCCAGGTGTCTCTATCCTTAGAATGCTTGAGGTCCCACAGGTGTCTCTATAATTAGAATGCCAATGATAGGCCAAAAGTCTCTATCATTAAAATGCCTGGGGTTGGCAAGAAGTTTCTCTCATTAAAATGCCTGTGGTTGGCCAGGTGTCTCTATCCTTAGAATGCCTGTTGTTGCCAAGGTGTCTATAACATTAAATTCCTGAGGTTGGCCATGAGTCTGTCCTGGTAGAATGCCTGGGGTCAGCCAGGGGTCTTTCTTGTTAAAATGACTGGGCTTGGCCTGGTGTATCTACCATTATAGCACCTGGGATAGTCGAATTGTCTCTATTAAGAGGAAGCCTGATTGTGACCAGAAGTCTCTCCCTGTTACAGAGTCTGGGGTTGCCCAAGTGTCTCTATCATTAGAATTTGTGGGGTTGGCCAAAAGTCTCTATCATTAAAATGTCTGAGGTTGGCCAGTGGTCTCTCCCATTACAATGTCTTGGATCAGCAAGGTGCTTCTATTTTTAAAATTCCTGTGGTCTCACAGATTTCTCTAACCTTGGAATGCCTGGAGTAGGCCTGGAGTGTCTATCAATAGAAAGCCTGGTGTCAGTCAGGAGTCTCTCCCATTAGAATGTCTTGGGTCACACAGGTTTCTCTGTCTTTAGATTGCCTGAGGTCACAGAGGTGTCTCTATTATTAGAATGCCTGGAATGAGTCAGGAGTCTGTTCCCTTAAAAGGCCTGAGTTCGGCCACTTGTCTATCTTTAGATTTCTTGAGGTCACCCAGGTGTCTCTATAATCAAAATGCTGGGGGTTGGCCAGGAGTATCTATTATTAGAATGCCTGAGGTCGGTCAGGATTCTCTCCCATTAGAATGCCTGGGGTCTCCAAGGTGTCTCAATTCTTAGAAAGACTGAGGTAGCACAGGTTTGTTTATCATTAGAACCCCTAGGGTCTGCCAGAGGTCTCTATGATTAGATTGCTTATGGTAAGCAGGAGTCTTTTCTGATAGAATGCCTGGGGTCGACCAGGTGTCTATCCGTAGAATGCCTTAGGTCCTTCACATATCTCTATAATTAGAATGGCTGAGACTGGCCAGGAATTTCTACATATAGAATGCCTGAGGTTGGCCAGTAGTAGCTACCTTTAGAATAGCTGGGGTGGCCAGGAGTCTCTCCCATTAGAATGCCAAAGGTAGGTCAGGTGTTTCTATCCTTAGAATGCCTCAGGTCACAATCATTATGATACTTGAGGCAGGACAGGTGTTTCTAACATTAGCATGTCTGGGGTGGGCCAGGAGTCTCTCCCATTAAAATTATTGTGGTAGGCCAGGTGTCGCTACCCTTAAAATGCCAGATGTTGTGCAAAAGTCTCTATGATTAGAATGCCTAGGGTTGGCCAGGAGTCTCTGCAGTTAGATTGCATGGAATCAGCCACGTGTCTCTATTTTTAGAATGCCTGATGTTGCACAGTGTTTCTCTCATTAGAATGCCTGCAGTCGGCCAGGAGTCTTTCCCATTAGAATGCCTGGGGTCAGCCAGGTGTCTCTCCTGCTAGAATGCCTGGGGTTGGCCAGGTGTATATTTCTTTAGAATGCCTGAGGTTTCACAGGTGTTTCTTTCATTAGAATGTCTTTGATAGGCCAGCAGTTTTTATCATTAGAATGCCTTCAGTCAGTAAGGAATCTCTACAGTTAGAATGCCTGGGATCATCCAGTTGTCTCTATCCTTAGAATGCATAAGGTCACACAGGTGTCTCATTAGAATGCAGAGGATAGGCCAGGAGTCTCTATCATTAGAAAGCCTGGGGTCAGCCAGGAGTCTATCCCATTTGAATGCTTGGGGTTAGCCAGGTGTCTCTATCTTTCGAATGATGAGGTCACCCAGGTGTCACTTTCATTAGAATGCGTGGGATTGGTCAGGAGTCTCTGTTCCTAGAATACCTTGGGTAGGCCAGTGTTCTTTTCCATTACAATGACTGGGTTTGACCAGGTGCCTCTATGCTGAGAAGGCCTGAAGTCACACAAGTGTCTCTATCATTACAATGCCTACGGTAGGACTGTAGTCTCTATCAACAGAAAGCCTTGTAGTCTGCCAAGAGACTCTCCAGATAAAATGCCTTGGGTCAAACAGGTTTCTCTATCCTTAGAATGCCTGAGTTTGCAGAGGTGTCTTTTTTTTAAATTGTACTTTAGGTTTTAGGGTACATGTGCACAATGTGCGGGTTTATTACTTATATATACATGTACCATATTGGTGTGCTGCAACCATTAACTCGTCATTTAATATTAGGTATATCTCCTAGTGCTATCCCTCTCCCCTCCCTCCATCCCACAACAGGCCCTGGTGTGTGATGTTCCCCTTCCTGTGTCCATGTGTTCTCATTGTTCAATTCCCACCTATGAATGAGAACATGGGGTGTTTGGATTTTGTCCTTGCAATAGTTTGCTGAGAATGATGGTTTCCAGCTTCATCCATGTCCCTACAAAGGACATGAACTCATCATTTTTTATGGCTGCATAGTATTCCATGGTGTATATGTGCCACATTTTCTTAATCCAGACTAACATTGTTGGACACTTGGCTTGGTTCCAAGTCTTTGCTATTGTGAATAGTGCTGCAATAAACAGACGTATGCATGTGTCTTTATAGCAGCATGATTTATAATCCTTTGGGTATATACCCAGTAATGGGATGGCCGGGTCAAATCGTATTTCTACTTCTAGATCCCTGAGGAATCACCACACTGACTTCCATAATGGTTGAACTAGTTTACAGTCCCACCAACAGTGTAAAAGTGTTCCCATTTCTCCACATCCTCTCCAGCACCTGTTGTTTCCTGACTTTTTAATGATTGCCATTCTAACTGGTGTGAGATGGTATCTCATTGTGGTTTTGATTTGTATTCCTCTGATGGCCAGTGATGATGGGCATTTTTTCATGTGTCTTTTGGCTGCATAAATGTCTTCTTTTGAGAAGTGTCTGTTCATATCCTTCGTCCACTTGTTGATGGGGTACTTTGTTTTTTTTGTAAATTTGTTTGAGTTCATTGTAGATTCTGGGTATTAGCCCTTTGTCAGATGAGTAGATTGCAAAAATTTTCTCCCATTCTGTAGGTTGCCTGTTCACTCTGATGGTAGTTTCTTTTGCTGTGCAGAAGCTCTTTAATCTAATTAGATCCCACTTGTCAATTTTGGCTTTTGTTGTCATTCCTTTTGGTGTTTTAGACATGAAGTCCTTGCCCATGCCTATGTCCGGAATGGTAATGCTTAGGTTTCTTCTAGGGTTTTTGTGGATTTTTGTCTAACATGTAAGTCTTTAATCCACCTTGAATTAATTTTTGTATAAGGTGTAAGGAAGAGATCCAATTTCAGCTTTCTACATATGGCTAGCCAGTTTTCCCAGCACCATTTATTAAATATGGAATCCTTTCCCCATTGCTTAATTTTGTCATGTTTGTCAAAGATCAGATAGTTGTAGATATGTGGCACTGTTTCTGAGGGCTCTGTTCTGTTCCATTGATCTATATCTCTGTTTTGGTACCAGTACCATGCTGTTTTGGTTACTGTAGCCTTGTAGTATAGTTTGAAGTCAGGTAGCGTGATGCTTCCACCTTTGTTCTTTTGACTTAGGATTGACTTGGCAATGCGGGCTCTTTTTTGGTTCCATATGAACTTTAAAGTAGTTTTTTCCAATTCTGTGAAGAAAGTCATTGATAGCTTGATGGGGATCGCATTGAATGTATAAATTATCTTGGGTATTATGGCCTTTTTCACGATATTGTTTCTTACTACCCATGAGCATGCAATGTTCTTCCATTTGTTAGTATCCTCTTTTATTTCCTTGAGCAGTGGTTTGTAGTTCTCCTTGAAGAGGTCCTTCACATCCATTGTAAGTTGGATTGCTAGGTATTTTATTCTCTTTGGAGCAATTGTGAATGGGAGCTCATTCATGATTTGGCTCTCTGTCTGTTATTGCTGTATAAGAATGCTTGTGATTTTTGCACATTGATTTTGTATCCTGAGACTTTGCTGAAGTTGCTTATCAGCTTAAGGAGATTTTTGGCCTGAGGTGATGGGGTTTTCTAGATATACAATCATGTCATCTGCAAACAGGGACAATTTGACGTCCTCGTTTCCTAATTGAATACCCTTTATTTCCTTCCCCTGCCTTATTTCCCTGGCCAGAACTTCCAACACTATGTTGAATAGGAGTGGTGAGAGACAACATCGCTGTCTTGTGCCAGTTTTCAAAGGGAATGCTGCCAGTTTTTGCCCATTCAGTATGATATTGGCTGTGGGTTTGTCATAGATAGCTCTTATTATTTTGAGATACATCCCATCAATACCTGATTTATTGAGAGTTTTTAGCATGAAGGTTGTTGAATTTTCCCAAAGGCCTTTTCTGCATCTATTGAGATAATCATGTGGTTTTTATTGTTGATTCTGTTTATATGTTGGATAACATTTATTGATTTGTGTATGTTGAACCAGCCTTGCATCCCAGGGATGAAGCCCACTTGATCATGATGAATAAGCTTTTTGATGTGCTGCTGGATTCGACTTGCCAGTATTTTATTGAGGATTTTTGCATCGATGTTCATCAGGGATATTTGTCTAAAATTCTCTTTTTTTGATGTGTCTCTGCCAGGCTTTGGTAGCAGGATGATGCTGGCCTCATAAAATGAGTTAGGTAGGATTCCCTCTTTTTCTATTGATTGGAATAGTTTCAGAGGGAATGGTACCAATTCCTCCTTGAACTTCTGGTAGAATTCAGCTGTGAATCCATCTGGTTCTGGACTCTTTTTGGTTGATTAGCTATTAATTATTGCCTCAATTTCAGAACCTGTTATTGGTCTATTCAGAGATTCAACTTCTTCCTGGCTTAGTCTTGGAAGGGTGTATGTCTCAAGGAATTTATCCATTTCTTCTAGATTTTCTGGTTTATTTGGGTAGAGGTGTTTATAGTATTCTCTGATGGTAGTTTGTATTTCTGTGGGATCGGTGGTGATATCCCCTTTATCATTTTTTATTGTGTCTATTTGATTCTTCTCTCTTTTCTTCTTTATTAGTCTTGCTGGTGGTCTATCAATTTTGTTGATCCTTTCAAAAAACCAGGTCCTGGATTCATTAATTTTTTGAAGGGTTTTTTGTGTCTCTATTTCCTTCAGTTCTGCTCTGATTTTAGTTATTTCTTGCCTTCTGCTAGCTTTTGAATGTGTTTGCTCTTGCTTTTCTAGTTCTTTTAATTGTGATGTTTGGGTGTCATTTTTAGATCTTTCCTGCTTTCTCTTCTGGGCATTTAGTGCTATAAATTTCCCTCTACACACTGCTTTGAATGTGTCCCAGAGATTCTGGTATGTTATGTTTTTGTTCTCACTGGTTTCAAAGAACATCTTTATTTCTGCCTTCATTTCATTATGTACCCAGTAGTCATTCAGGAGCAGGTTGTTCAGTTTCCATGTAGCTGAGTGCTTTTGAGTGAGTTTCTTAATCCTGAGTTCTAGTTTGTTTGCACTGTGGTCTGAGAGACAGTTTGTTATAATTTCTGTTCTTTTACATTTGCTGAGGAGTGCTTTACTTCCAACTATGTGGTCAATTTTGGAATAAGTGTGGTGTGGTGCTGAAAAGAATGTATATTCTGTTGGTTTGGGGTGGAGGGTTCTGTAGATGTCTATTAGTTCTGCTTGGTGCAGAGCTGAGTTCAACTCCTGGATATCCCTGTTAACTTTCCGTCTCATTGATCTGTCTAATGTTGACAGTGGGGTGTTAAACTCTCCCATTATTATTGTGTTGGAGTCTGAGTGTCCTTCTAGGTCTCTAAGGACTTTTTTTCTGAATCTGGGTGCTCCTGTATAGGGTGCATATATATTTAGGATAGTTAGCTCTTCTTGTTGAATTGATCCCTTTACCATTATGGAATGGCCTTCTTTGTCTCTTTTGATCTTTGTTGGTTTAAATTCTGTTTTATCTGAGACCAGGATTTCAACCCCTGTCTTTTTTTGTTTTCCATTTGCTTGGTATATCCTTCACCATCCCTTTATTTTGAGCCTACCTGTGTCTCTGCACATGAGATGGGTTTCCTGAATACAGCACACTGATGTGTCTTGACGCATTATGCAATTAGCCAATCTGTGTCTTTTAGTTGGAGCATTTAGCCTCTTTACATTTAAGGTTAATATTGTTATGTGTGAATTTGATCCTGTCATTATGATTTTAGCTGGTTAATTTGCTCGTTAGTTGATGCAGTTTCTTCCTAACATTGATGGCCTTTACAATTTGGCCTGTTTTTGCAGTGGCTTGTACCGGTTGTTCCTTTCCGTGTTTAGTGCTTCCTTCAGGAGCTCTTTTAGGGCAGGCCTGGTGGTGACAAAATCTCTTAGCATATGCTTTTCTGTATAGTATTTTATTTCTCCTTCACTTATGAAGCTTAGTTTGGCTGGATATGAAATTCCGGGTTGAAAGTTCTTTTCTTTAAGAATGTTGAATATTGGCCCCCACTCTCTTCTGGCTTGTAGAGTTTCTGCTGAGACACCAGCTGTTAGTCTGATGGGCTTTCCTTTGTGGGTAACCTGACCTTTCTCTCTGGCTGCCCTTAACATTTTTTCCTTCATTTCATCTTTGGTGATTCTGACAATTATTATATGTCTGGAAATTGTTCTTCCCGAGGAGTATCTTTGTGGCGTTCTCTGTATTTCCTGAATCTGAATGTTGGTGTGCCTTGCTAGATTGGGGATGTTCTCCTGGATAATATCCTGCAGAGTGTTTTCCAACTTGATTCCATTCTCCCCGTCACTTGCAGGTACACCAGTCAGACGTAAATTTTTCTTTTCACATAGTCCCATATTTCTTGGAGGTTTTGTTTGTTTCTTTTTATTCTTTTTTCTCTAAACTTCTCTTCTCACCTCATTTCATTCATTTGATCTTCCATCACTGATACTCTTTCTTCCAGTTGTTCGAATCGGCTACTGGGGCTTGCGCATTCATCACGTAGTTCTTCTGTCATGGTTTTCAGCTGCATCAATCAGGTCCTTTAAGGACTTCTGTGCATTGGTTATTCTAGTTAGCCATTTGTCTAATGTTTTTCCAAAGTTTTAACTTCTTTGCCATGGGTTCGAAATTCCTCCTTTAGCTCAGAGTAGTTTGATCATCTGAAGCCTTCTTCTCTCAACTCATCAAAGTCATTCTCTGTCCAGCTTTGTTCCATTGCTGCTGAGGAGTTGCATTCCTTTGGAGAAGAAGAGGCATTCTGACTTTTAGAGTTTCCAGTTTTTCTGCTGTGTATTTTCCCCATCTTTATGGTTTTATCTACCTTTGGTCTTTGATGATGGTGACGTGCAGATGGGGTTTTGGTGTGGATGCCTTTTCTGTTTGTTAGTTTTCCTTCTAACTGTCAGGACCCTCAGCTGCAGGTCTGTTGGCATTTGCTGGAAGTCCACCCCAGACCCTGTTTGCCTGGGCATCAGCAGCAGAGGTTGCAGAACAGCGGATATTGGTGAACAGCCAATATTGCTACCTGATCGTTCCTCTGGAAGTTTTGTCTCAGAGTACTACGCTGTGTGTGAGGTGTCAGTCTGCTCCTACTTGGGGGTGCCTCCCAGTTAAGCTACTCGAGCGTCAGGGACCAACTTGAGCAGGCAGTCTGTCCATTCTCAGATCTCCAGCTGCATGCTGGGAGAACCACTGCTCTATTCAAAGCTGTCAGACAGGGACACTTAAGTCTGCAGAGGTTTCTGCTGCATTTTGTTTGGTTGTGCCCTGCACCCAGAGGTGGAGTCTACAGAGGCAGGCAGGCCTCCTTGAGCTGCGGTGGGCTCCACCCATTTCGATCTTCCTGGCCACCTTGTTTACCTACTTAAGCCTCAGCAATGGTGAGCGCCCCTCCCCCAGCCTCGCTGCCACCTTGCAGTTTTATCTCAGATTGCTGTGCTAGCAATGAGCAAGGCTCCGTGGGCGTAGGACCCTCCAAGTGATGTGTGGGATACAATCTCCTGGTGTGCCATTTGCTAGGACCTTTGGAAAAGCCCAGTTTTAGGGTGGGAGTGACCCGATTTTCCAGGTGACATCTGTCACCCCTTTTCTTTGGTAGGAAAGGGCATTCCCTGACCTCTTGTGCTTCCTGGGTGAGGCAACATCTCACCCTGCTTCAGCTCACGCTCGGTGCACTGAACCCACTGTCCTGCACGCACTTTCTGACAATCCCCAGTGAGATGAACCTAGTACCTCAGTTGGAAATGCAGAAATCATTCATCTTCTGAGTTGCTCATGCTGGGAGCTGTAGGCTGGAGCTGTTCCTGTTTGCCCATCTTTGTGGGGGTGTCTTTATCATTAGAATGTCTGTGGTCGGCCCATGGTTTCTCCCATTAGAATTCCTGGGTCATTCAGGCACCTCTATTTTTAGAATGCCTTAAGTCTTCCAGTTGTTTCTTCCATCAGAATGCCTGAGGTCACACAGGTTTCTGTATCATTAGCATGAATGGGTTAGGCCAGGGTTCACTATTATTAGAATGCCTGAGGTAGGCCAAGATTCTCTCCCATTACATTGCCTGAGATCACCAGCTGTCTCTATACTTAGAATGCCTGTGGTCACACAGGTGTGTCTATTTTTGGAAATTCTGGTGTAGGCCTGATGTGGGCCTGGGTTCTCTATTGTTAGAATGCCTGGGTTTGGCAAGTAGTCTCTCCCATTAGAATGCCTGGGGTCAGCCAAAAATCTCTCCCATTTAATGCCTGGTATTGGCCAGGTATCTCTATTTTTAGAATTCCTGATGCCTCCCAGCTGTTTCTGTCATTAGAAGGCTTGGGGTCTGCCAGGAATATCTCTTGATAGAATTCTTGAGGTTGCCCAGGTGTCTCTATCATTAGAATGCCTGGGGTCAGCCAGGAACCTCTCACTTTAAAATTCCTGGGGCCAGCTATCTCTCTCAATCATTAGAATGACTGAGGTAGCACAGGTGTTTCTAACATTAGAATGCCTAAGGTTGGCCAGAAGTTTCTATCCTTACTATGCCTGTGTTTGGCCAGGAGTTTCTTCTACTAGAATGCCTTGGGTCACCAAGGTGTCTCTATCCTTAGAATGCCTAAGGTCCTGCAGGTGTCTCTATCATTAGAATGCCAGGGGTCTGCCAGGAGTATCTACCATTCAATTGCCTATTTTTGTGCAGGAGTCTCTCTCGTTAGAATGCCTGGGGTTTACAAGGTGTTTCTATCCTTAGAATGCCGGAGGTCACACAGACGTCTCTATCATTACTATGCCTCGGGTAGGCCAGTAGTGTCTACAGTTAGAATGTCTGGGTCATCCAGGAGTTTCTCCCATTAGAATTCCTGGGGTAGGCCAGGTGTCTTTATCTTTAGAATGTCTGATGTCACCCAGGTGTCTCTATGATTAGAATGCCTGGGGTCACCCAGTATTCTCTCTCTTTTGAATGCCTGGTGTTGGCCAGGAGTCGCTCCCATTAGAATACGTGGAGGTGGCCACGTGTCTTTATCGTTAGAATGCCTGGGAGAGGCCAAGAATCTCTATCATTAGATTGCCTTGGGTCGGCCATATGTCTCTATCATTAGAATGCCTGGGGTCGGTGAGGTGAATGTATCCTTAGAATGCTTGAAGTCCTACAGATGCCTCTATCATTGGAATGCCTTGGGTAGGCCAGGATTCGTTATCAGTAAAATTCTTGGGTTCAGCAAGGTGTCTCTTCCATTACAATGCCTTGTATCAGCCACGTGTCTCTAACCTTAAGAAGCCTGATGTCACCCTGGTTTCTCTATCATTAGAATGCCTGGGTTGACCAGGTGTCTCTATTCTTAAAATGCCTGAGGTCTAACAGCTGTCTCTATCATTATAGTGACTGGGGTAGCCCGGGAGACTGTATTATTTAAATTCCTCGGTTTGGCCAGAAGTCTCTCCCATTAGAATGTCCAGGTTCAGCCAGTTGTCACTATTCTTAGAATGCCTGAGTTCACCCAGATGTTTATGATTAGAATGCCTGGGATATGACTGGAGTCTCTATCTTTAGGAAGCCTGGTGTAGGCCAGGAGTCACTGCCATTAGAATGCCTTGGTTCAGCCAGGTTTTTCTAACTTCAGAATGCCTGAGGTATCCCAGGTGTCTCTATCACTGGAATGCCTGGGATCAGTCAGGAGTCACTCCTGTTAGAATGCCTGGGGTGGGCCTAAATTCTCTCAATAGAATGCCTGGATTGGGGCAGGTGTCTCTATTCTTAGATTGCCTGAGGTTGCCAAGGTGTCTCTATCATTACAATGACTGTGGTCGCACAGTATTCTCTATCATTAGAATGAATGGGGTAGCCTGGGAGTCTCTATCATTGAAATGCCTGGGGTCTGCTAAAATTGTCTCCCGTTACATTGCCTGGGGTCGTCAGGTGTCTCTAACCTTAGAATGAGTGAGGTTGCACAGCTGTCTCTATCACTGGAATGCCTAGGGTAGGCCTCTAATCTCTATTATTAGAAAGCATGGTGTTGGCCAGGAGTCTCTCCCATTAGACTGCCTTGGGTCACACAGGTGTCTCTATTATTTGAAATCCTGAGGTCTTTCAGGTATCTCAATTGCCCAGGTGTTTCTCAGGTGTATTTATCATTAATGCCTGGAGCCGGCAAGGAGTCTGTCCCATTAGAATGCAAGAAGTTGGCCAGAAGTCTCTTCCGTTAGAATCCCTGGGGTCACCCGGGTGTCTCTATCCTTAGAATGCATTATGTCACTCAGGTGTCTCTTTCATTAGAATGCCTGTGTTGGCCAGTTGTCTCTCCTGTTAGAATGTTAGAAGGTTTGGGCTGAACCAGGATTTTCTATTCTTAGAATGCTGGAGGTGCCACAGGTTTCTCTGTCATTAGAGTGCCTGGGGTAGGCCAGGATTCTCTATCATTTGAATGTCTGGGGTTGGCCAGGAGTCTTTCCTGTTCGAATGCATTGGATTGGCCAGGTGTCACTGTCCTTAAAATGCCTGAGTTTGCCCAAATATTTCTATTATTAGAATGTCTGTGGTCGGCGTGGAGTCTCCATTTTTAGAATGCCTGGTGTTGGCCAGAAATCTCTCCCATTAGAGTGACTGGCACCATCCAGGTGTCTCCATTTTTAGAATGACTCAGGTCGCACAGGTTTTTGTCATTAGAATTCTTAGTAGAGGCTAGGAGTCTATATCATTAGAATGCCTTCAATAGGCCTGGAGTCTCTCCTGTTAGAATGCCTAGGGTTGGCCAGGATCTTTATCCTAAAAAATGCCTGAAGTCACACAGGTGTCTTTATCATTAAAATGCCTGGGCTAGACCAGGAGTCTTTACCATTACAATGCCTTGGCTAAGCCTAAAGTCTCTCCAGTGAGAATGCCTGGGTCTGGCCAGGTGTGTGTATTCTTAGGTAGCTGAGGTGGTCCATTCGTCTCTATCATTAGAATGCCTATGGTCAGCAAGGAGTCTCAAGTCTCCCTTATTAAAATGTTTGGGGTCGACCAGGAGTCTCTCCCGTTAGACTGCATAAGATCAACCAGGTGCCTCTATTTTTAAAATGCCTTATGTTACACAGGTGTCTCTATCATTAGAATGCCTAAATTAGGCCAAGAGTGCCTGTCATTAGAGTGCCTGTGGTCGGTCAGGTGTCTCTTTCCTTAATGCCTGATGTCACCCATGAGTGTCTGTCATTAGAATGCCTGTGGTCAGTCAATGGTCTCCATCCTTAATGGCTGATGTTGCCCAGGTGTCTCTATCATTAGGATGCCTGTGGTCAGCCAGGACTCTCTATCATTAGAATGCCTAGAATCGGCCAAAAATCTCTCATGCTTGAATGCCTGGATTCAGCCAGGTGTCTCTGTCCTTGGAACGGTGAAGTCCCCCAGTTGTCTCTATTATTAGAATGCCTGGGGTCAGCCAGGAGTCTCACTCTTTAGAATGCCTGGAGTTGAGCAATAGTCTCTCCCATTAGGATGTGTGGGGTCAGCCAGGTGTCTCTATTTTTAAAAATGCCTTAGTTCACACAGGTGTCTCTATCCTTAGAATGAGTTAGGTCACACACGGGTCTTTATCATTTGAATGCCCGAGGTAGGCCAGGTCTCAGTATCTTAGAATGCCTGAGGTCACACAGGTGTCTTTATTATTAAAATGTCTAGGGAGCACCAGGAGTCTCTATTATTAGAATGCCTTGGGTCCACCAGGAGTCTCTCCCATAGAATACCTTGGCTTGGCCAGGTGTCTCTATCTTTAGAATGTCTGATGACACCCAGGATTCTCTATCTCTGTAATGCATGGAGTTGGCCAAAGGTCTCTATCATTAGAATGTTTGGTTTTGGCCAGGAGTTTCTCCCATTAGAATTCCTGGGTTTGGCCAGGTGTCTCTATCGTTAGAATGTCTGAGGTTGCACAGGTGTCTTAATCATTGGCATGTCAGTGGAAGGCCAGGAGTCTCTATCTTTAGAATGCCTGGGGTTGGCCAGGACTCTCTTTCCTTAGAATGCCAGGGATTTGCCAGGAGTTTCTTCCATTAGAATGCCTTGGTTCGGTCAGGTGTCTGTAACTATAGAATCCAGGAAGTCGCCCAGTTTTCTCTGTCATCATGGCCTAGGGTCAGCCAGTAGTCTCTCTGTTTAGAATGCCTGGGGTGAGCCAGGAGTCTCTCCCGTTGGAATACCTAGGCTTGGCCGAGGTGTCTGTATCCTTAGAATGCCTCATATCGCAGAGATGTCTCTATCATTTCAATGTCTAGGGTAGGTCAAGAGTCTCTGTTATTAGAATGCCTTAAGTTGGCCAGGAGTCTCTCCCATTAGAATGGCTGGGGTTAGCGACATGTCTCCATTTTCAGAATGAATGAGGTCGCTAAGCTGTCTATAAAATTAGAATGCCTGGAGATGGCCAGGAGTCTCTTTCATTAGAATGCCTGTTGTATGCCAAAAGTCTCTACCATTAGAATGCCTGGGCTATTCCAGGTGTCTGTGTCCTTGGAATGCCTGATGTCATATAGATGTCTTTCTCAATAGAATGTCTGGGTTCAGCCAGGAGTCTCTCCTATTAGAGTGCCTAAGGTCCACCAGGAATTTCTCCCATTAGGATGACTTGTGTCGGTGAAGTGTCTCTATCCTTAGAATGCCTGAGGTCTCAGAGGTGTCTCTAACATAAGAGGGCCTGAGGCAGGCCAGGAGTCTCTCCTGCTAGAATGCCTGTGGTTGGCCAGAAGTTTGTTCCATTAGAATGGTTGGGGTTGGCCAGGGGTCTCTATCCTTAGAATGCCTGAGGTGGCACAGGTGTCTCTATCATTGCAACTCATGGGATAGGCCATGAGTCTCTATCATTAGAATACCTGGGATCAGTCTGGAGTCATTCCAGTTAGAATGCCTGTGGTCAGCCAAGTGTCTTTATTTTTAAAATGCCTGAGGTCACACAGGTGTCTCTATCATTAGAATGCCTGGCCTAGGCTAGAAGTCTCTATCATAAGAATGCCTGGGGTCAGCCAGTAGTTTCTTCCGTTAGAATGCTTTGGTTGGCCAGGTTTCTCTATTCTTATAAAGGTGAGGTAGCCCTGGTGTCTCTATCTTTAGAATGCCTAGGGTCAAACAGGAGACTCTATCATTAGAGTGCCTCAGGTCGGCCAGGAGTCTCACATTCGAATGTCAGGGGTCAACCAGATGTCTCTACGTTTGGAATTTCTGAGGTTACACAAGTTTGTCTATCATTAGAATGCCTGGAGTTGGCCAGGAGTCTCTCCCAATGGAATGCCTGGGATCGGCCAAGATTCTGTCCCGTTAGAAAGCCAGGGTCATGCAGGTGTTTCAGTCCTTAGAATGCCTGACATCACCCAGGTGTCTCTATCATTAGAATGCCTAGGGTAGGACAGAAGTCTCTATTATTAGAATGTCTGGATCTGCCAGGAGTCTCTTGTTAGGATGCCAGGGGTTGGCTATGTGTCTCTATCCTTAGATTGCCTGAGGTCGCCCAGGTGTCTTTATATTTAGAATGCCTGGATTCAGCCAGTAGTCTCTATCAAAAGAATGCCTGGGGTCAGCCAGGAGTCTCTGTCTTTAGAATGCCTGGCATTGGCCAGGAGTCTCTCCCATTAAAATACCTTTGATCTAACAGCTGTCTTTCTCATTAGAATGCCTGTGGTTGTCTAGGTGTCTCTGTCCTTAGAATGAATTAAGTCACACAGGTGTTTCTATCATTAGAACCCCTGGCTTTGGCCAGAAGCCTATCCCATTAAAATGCCTTAGGTTGACCAGGTGTCTCTGTCCTTAGAATGCATGAGATTGCACAGGGGTCTCTATCACTGGAATGCCTGCACTTGGCCAGGAGTCTTTAACATTGGAATGCCTAAGTTTGGCCAGGAGTCTCTCCCATTAGAATGCCTTGGGTCAGATAGGTGTCTCTCTTCTTAGAATGGCTGAGGTCGCACAGATGTCTCTATTAGTAGAATGCCAGGGATCCATCAGGAGTCTCTATCATTAAAAGGCCTGGAGTAAACAGGGAGTCACTTCCATTAGAATACCTTGTTCAGGCAGGAATCTCTCTTGTTAGAATGCCTGGAATTGGCCAGGTGTCTTTATCTTTGAAATGCCCTAGGCCAGAAAGGTGTCTGTATCATTAGAATTCCTGAGGTAGGCCAGTAATCTCTATCATTAGAATGCCTGGGCTTGGCCAGGAGTCTCTGACTTCAGAAGGCCTGGGATCGACCAGGAGTCTTTTTTGTTAGAATGCCTCAAATCAGTTAAGTGTCACCACACTTAGAATGCTTGTGGTCGCCCAGGTGTCTATCATTAGAATGCCTGGGATAGGCCAGGAGTCTCTGTCATTAGAAAGCCTGTATTACACCAGGAGTCTCTCTTATTAGAATGCCTGGGGTTGGCCAGGTGTTTCTATCCACAGAATGCCTGGGGTCCCCCAGGAGTCTCTCTCATTAGAATGCCTGGGGTTGCCCAGGAGTCTCTAACATTAGAAATGCTGGCATTGGCCAAGAGTCTTTTTGTTAGAATTCCTGGGGTTGGCCAAATGTCTCTATCCTTTGAATGTATGAGGTCACACAGGTGTCTCTATCATTAGAATGCCTGAAATAGGCCACATGTCTCTAATATTATGATGCCTGTTGTCGGCCAGGATTTTCTCCAGTTAGAAAGCCTTAGATCGTCCAGGTGTCTCTACTTTTAGAATGCCTGATATCACCCTGGTGTCTCTATAATTAGAATGCCTGGGCTCGGCGATTAGTCTCTCTTGTTACATTGCCTAGTTTTGGGCAGGAGTCTCTGCTCTTGGAATGCTTTGGGTCGACCAGGTATCTCTATCCTTAGACTGTCTGAGGTTGCCCAGGTGTCTGTATCATTAGAATGCCTGAGGTCAGCAGGAGTCTCTCCTGCTAGAATGCATGGTTCTTCCAGGTGTCTCTTTTCTTAGAATGCCTCAGGAGGCCCCAATGTTCATCATTAGAATGCCTGGGAAAGTCCCGGAGTCTCTATCATTAGGAATCCTGGGGTCGGCCAGGATTCTCTCCCATTAGAATGCCTGGGGTTAGTCAGGTGTCTTTATTTTTAGAATGGTGGGGTCGGCCATGAGCCTCTCCTGTTAGAACGCCTGGGGTCGGCCAGGTGTCTTTATCCTCAGAATGCCTGTGGTCACACAAGTTTCTCTATCATTAGAATGCCTGTAGTTGTCCAGAAGACTCTCCTGCTAGAATGCCTGGGGTTGGCCAGATGTCTTTATCTTTTGAATGCCTGAACTTTTCCACGTGTGTCTTTCATTAGAATACCTGGGGTGATCCAGGAGCCCCTATCATTAGAATGCCTGAAGTCAGCCAGGAATTTCTCTGTTAGAATGCCTGGGCTCAGCTGTGTGTCTCTATCCTTAGAAATCCTGACGTCCCCCTGATGTCTCTATTATTAGAATGCCTAGGTTCAAGCAGGAGCCTCTCTTTTTAGAATGCCTAGGGTCAACCAAGAGTTTTTCCTGTTAGAATGCCTGCGGTTGGCCAGGAGTCTCTATTCTTAGAATGCCTTAATTCACACAGGTGTCTCTCACATTAGAATGCCTAGGGTAGGCCAGGAGTCACTCCCGTTAGAATGCTTGAACTTGGCCAGGTTTCCCTGTCTTTAGAATAATGACGTCACCATGGTGTCTCTATGATTATAATGCCTCAGGTCAGCCAGCACTCTCTCCCATGACAATGTCAGGTGTCAGCTGGCCAGGTGTCTCTATTGTTAGAATGCCCACAGTCACACAGGTTTCTCTGTCATTAGAATGCCTGGGGTTGGCAAGGAGTCTCTCCTGCTAGATTGCCTGGGGTCAGCCAAGAGTCTCTCATGTTATAGAGCCTGGGTTATGCAGGTGTCTCTATCCTTAAAATGCCTGAGCTCGCCTAGGTGTCTCCAACATTAGAATGCCTGGGATAGGCCACAAGTCTCTATCATCAGAATTTCTGGGTTGGCCAGATGTCTCTTGCTGGAGTGCTGCTGGTGGTCAGGTGTCTCTATCATTAGATTTCCTGAGGTCGCCCAGCAGTCTCTATCATTAGAATGTTTTGGTTCAGCTAAGAGTTTTATCATTAGAATGCCTGGGCTTGACAAGGAGTCTCTTCTGTTAGAATGCCTGGGGTCGACCAGGAGTCTCTATTATTAGAATGCGTGGTGACAGCTAGGAGTCTCCCCCATTAGAAAGCCTGGGTTTGGCCAGGTGTCTTCATCCTTAGAATGGTGAGGTCACCCAGGTGTCTCTATCGTTAGAATGCCTGGGGTTGGCCAGGAGTCTCTATCATTAGAATGCCTGAGGTTGGCCAGGAGTCTCTCCTGTTAGAATGCCTGTCATTGGTCTGATGTCTCTATCCGTAGAATGCCTGAGGTTGAAAAGGTTTCTTTATACTTAGAATGAATTGGGTAGGCCAGGTGTCTATATCATAAAATGAGTGACATTGGCCAGCTGTCTGTATTTTTAGAATGCCTGAGGTTGCACAGGTGTCTCTATCTTTGGAATGCCTGAGCCAGGCTTGAAGTCTCTATTAATAAAAAGCCTAGTGTCTGCCAGGGATTGCCCAGGTGTCTCTATCATTAGAATACCTGAAGTCAGTCAGGAGTCTCTACAATTATAATGTGTGGGGTCAGCCAGGAATCTCTCCCATTAGAATGCCTGTTTCCGTGAGGTGTCTCAATCCTTAGAATGCCTGAGGTTTCCCAGGTTTCTCTATCGTTAGAATTCCTTTGGTAGGCCAGGAGACTCTATCATTATAATGCCTGGTGTCACACAGGAGTCTCTCTCTTTAGAATGCCTGGGGTTGGCCAGGTGACTCTATCCCTAGATTGCCTGAGGTTGCCCAGGGGTGTCTATCATTAGAATGCCTGGTTTCAGCCAGAAGTCTCTATCAATAGAATGCCTGGGGTCTGTCAGGAGTCTCTCCATTTGAATGCCTGGGGTTAGTCAGGTGTCTTTATTGTTAGAATGCCTGATTTAGCCTTAGTGATTTCATTATTAGAATGCATGAGTTCACCCAGGTGTATCTATTATTAGAATATCTGGGGTAGTCCAGGAATCTCTATCATTAGAATGCCTGGGTTCGGCCAGTAGTCTTTCTTGTTAAAAAGCCTGGGGTTGGCCAGGAGTCTCCCCCGTTAGAATGCCTGGGGTCAGCCAGGAGTCTCTTTTGTTAGAATGCCTGGGGTCAGACACATACCTCTATCCTTAGAATGCCTGAAGTCCCCCAGTTGTCTCTATTATTAGAATGCCTGGTGACAGTCAGAAGTCTCTAACATTAGAATGCCTGGGGTCAGCTATGTATCTCCTCCGTTAGAATGCCTGGGGTCAACCAGCTGTCTCTCCTTTTAGAATGATTGAAGTCACACCGGTGTCTTTGTCAGTAGAATGCCTGGGATAGGCCGGAAATCTCTATCATTAGATTGCCTTGTTTTGGCCAGGAGTCTCTATCATTAGAATGCCTGAGGTCAGCCAGATGTCTCTATTTTTAGAATGACTTATGTCCCACAGGTGTCTCTATCATTAGAATGCCTGGGATTGGCCAGGATTCTCTATGATTAGAAGGCCTTGGGTCAGCCAGTAGTCTCCTTTGTTAGATTACTTGAGGTCCTCCAGAAGTCTCTCCCATTAGAATGCCTGGGGTTGGCCAGGTGTCTCTGTCCTTAAAATGCCTTAGGTCACACAGGTGTCTCTATCATTAGAATGCCTAAGGTAGGCCAGGAGTCCCGATCATTAGAATGCCTGGGCTTAACAAGGAGTCTCTGCCATTAGAATGCCTGGGATCAGCCACCTGTCTTTATCCTTAGAATTCCTGATGTCTCTGTGGTTTCTCTATCTGTAGAATGCCTGGGGTCAGCCATTACTCTCTCTCATTAGAATGCCTAATTTTGTATAAGAGTCTCTCCTGTTAGAATGTTTTGGGTCAGCCAGGTGTCTCTATCCTTAAAAGGCCTGAAGTTTCCCAACTGTCCTTATCATTAGAATGCCTGGGGTGATCTAAGAGTCTCTCTTGTTAGAATACCTGGAGTTGGCGGCTGGGCACGGTGGCTCAAGCCTGTAATCCCAGCACTTTGGGAGGCCGAGGTGGTCAGATCATGAGGTGAGGAGACCGAGACTATCCTGGCTAACATGGTGAAACCCTGTCTCTATTAAAGATACAAAAAAAAAAAATTAGGCAGGCGTGGTGGTGGGCACCTGTAGTCCCAGTTACTCAGGAGGCTGAGGTAGGAGAATGGTGTGAACCCGGGAGGTGGAGCTTGCAGTAAGCCGAGATAGCGCCACTGCTGTCCAGCCTGGGCAAAAGAGAGACTCCGTCTGAAAAAAAAAAAAAAAAGAATACCTGGAGTCAGTGAAGTGGATATATTTTTAGAATGACGAAGGTTGCACTATTGTCTCTAAAATTAGAATGCCTGGCTTCAGCCAACAGACTCTCCATTAGAATGCCTGTGTCAGGCATTTGGTTTTTCACTATAAGCCTCAATGGGCTCAGAGACCTCTCTTCGCAGATTCTACAAAAGGAGGATTTCCATCCTAGTGAATAAAAACACAGGTTCCATTCTGTGAGACGAATCCACACATTGCAAAGCATTTTCACAGCTTGTTTCTAGTTTTTATTGTGGGATATTCGGTTTTTCACTATAGGCCTCAACGCGCTCAGAAATGTCCCTTAGTAGATTTCACAAAAAGAGTGTTTCCAACCTGGTGAATCCAAACACAGTTTCCATACTGTAAGATAAATCCACAAATTGCAAAGCATTTTCACAGATATTTTATTTCTAGTATTTATTCAAGTTAATTTGTCTTTCACTGTAGGAGTCAGTAGAGTCAGAAATTTCCCTTCATACATTTAAAAAAAAGAGTGCTTCCAACCTGGTGAATCAAAACACAGATTCCATACTGTGGGATGAATCCACAAATTGCAAAATATTTTCACAGATAGGTTGTTTCTAGTATATACCCAGGGATATTTTGTTTTCACTATAGATGTTAAAGAACTCAGAAGTGTCTCTTGGTAGATTATATAAGAAGAATGTCTCCAACCTGGTAAATCAAAACAGAGTTTCCATTCTGTGAGATGAACCCACTCATCACTAAGCATTTTAAAGATACCTTGTTTCTAGTATTTATTGCAGGATTTTTGGTTTTTCACTATAGGCCTCAACTGACTCAGAAATATCATTTCTTAGATAATTCAAAAATAGTGTTTCCAACCAGGTGAATCAAAACATAGGTTCCATTCTGTGAGAAGAACATACACATTGAAAATCATTTTCACAGATAATTTGTTGCTAGTATTTATCACAGCATATTCGGTTTTTCACTATAGTCATCAATCAACTCAGAAATACCCTTTTTCATAGATTCTACAATAAAAGGGTTTCTGGCCTGGTGGATCAAGACAAAGTTTTATTATGTGAGATAAATTCACTTATCACAAAGCGTTTTCACAGATATCTTGATTCTAGTTTTTATCACAGGATATTATTCAGTTTCTCACTGTAGAGGTCAATTGGCCGAGGAATGTCTCTTTGTAGATTCTGAAAAAAAAAAGTGTTTCCAAACTGTTTAGTCAAAACAAAGGTTCTATGTTGTGAGATGAACCACACATCACAAAGGATTTTCTCACATAGCTTATTTTTAGTTTTTATCACGAGATATTCGGTTTTCCACCCTAGGCATCAATGGGCTCAGAAATGTCCATTGATACATTCTACAAAAGGGTGTCTCTAATCGGCTGAATCAAAACACAGGTTCAATTGTTTTAGTAACTTTCAAGGAATATTCCATGTTTCACTATAGGCTTTAATAGGCTCAGAAATGTTCATTCAATGAATCTAAAAAAAGAGTGTTTCCAACCTGGTGAATCACAACATAGGTTCTGTTCTCTGAGATGCATCCACAAATCACAAAGGATTTTCACACATAGTTTAATTCTAGTTTTTATCATGGGTTATTAGGTTTTTTACTATTACCCTCAATGGGCTCTGGAATATCCCATCATACATGCTACTAAAAAGAGGTTTCCAACCTGGTGAATCAAAATACAGGTTTCATTCTGTGAAATGAATCCACACGTTATAAAGCATTTTCACAGACAGCATGTTTCTAGTATTTATTGTGGGATATTTGGTTTTTCAGTATTGGCACAAAGTCTTCATTCTTTGAGATGAATGCACACATCACAAAGCATTTTGACAGATAGCTTCTTTATACTTTTTATCACGGAATATTTGTTTTTTAATATAGGCCTCAATGGGTTGAGAAATATTCCTTTATATATTCTATAAAAAGAGAGTTTCTAATTTGGTGAATCAAAACACAGGTTTTATTCCCTGAGACGAATTTACACATCACAAACCATTTTCACAGATAGCTTGTTTCTAGTATTTACAGGGTGATATTCATTTTTCTACTATAGATATCGAAAGACTCAGAAATCTCTGTTTGTAGATTCTGCAAAAAGCGTGTTTCCAACCTGGTGAATATAAGCACAGGTTCCATTCTGTGAGATGAATCCACACTACACAAAGCATTTTCCCGATAGCTCATTTCCGGTTTTTATCATTTGATATTTGGTTTTCCACTATAGGCTTAAAAGGTCTCAGAAATGTTTTTCGTAAATTCTAGATAAACAGTGTTTTCAACCAGGTGAATCAAAACTCTGGCTACATTTCATGAGAACACTCTCACATCACAAAGCTATTTCACAAATAGCTTGTTGCTAGTTTTTATCACAGGATATTCTGTTTTTCACTATAGGCCTCAATGCGCTCAAAAGTGTCCCTTCATAGTTTATACAAAAAGACTGTTTCCAATCTGCTGAATGAAAACATAAGTTCCATTCTTTAAGATTAATCCAAAATCCAAAAAGCATTTTCACAGATAGCTTGTTTCCACTTTTTATAGTGGAATATTCTGTTTTACACTACAGGGCACAATGGGTTTAGAAATATCCACTCAGAGATTCTGCAAAAATAGAGTTGAAACCTGGTAAATCAAAACGCAAGTTCCATTCTGTGAGATGAACGTGCACATTACAAAGCATTTACGTGGATAGCTTGTAGTTTTTATTGCTTGATATTCCATTTTTCATTACAGGAGTCTATTGTCTCGAAAATGTCCATTTGTACATACTGCAATAAAAGTGTCTCCAACCTGGAGAATAAAAACACAGGTTCCATTCTGTGAGATGTATCACACACCACAAAGCATTTTAACAAATAGCTTATTTCTATTTTTTTTATTATGGGATATTTGGTTTTCCATTATAAGCTTAAATAATCTCAGAAATGTTTTTTCATAATCTCTACACGAAGAGTGTATCCAACCTGGTGAATGAAAATACAGGTTCTATTCTGTGATATAAAACCACATATCACAAAGTATTTTCACAGACTCTTGTATCTCGTTTTAATCATGGTATATTCATTTATTTCAATATTGGTTTCAATGAGCTCAGAAATGTCCATTCATATATATTCTACAAAAAGAGTGTTTCCAATATGGTGTATTTGGACACAGGCTCCACTCAAATTCAGAGACGAATCCACACATCACAAAATATTTTCACGAATAGCTTCTTTCTAGTTCTTTATATATATATGTATATATATATATACGTTTGGTTTTTTGTCCTTGCAATAGTTTGCTGAGAATGATGGTTTCCAACTTCATCCATGTCCCTACAAAGGACATGAACTCATCATTTTTTATGGCTGCATAGTATTCCATGATGTATATGTGCCACATTTTCTGAATCAAGTCTATCATTGATGGACATTTGGGTTGGTTCCAAGTCTTTGCTATTGTGAATAGTGCCACATTAAACATACCTGTGCATGTGTCTTTATAGCAGAAAGATTTACAATCCTTTGGGTATATACCCAGTAATGGGATGGCTGGATCAAATGGTATTTCTAGTTCTAGATCCCTGAGGAATCACCACACTGACTTCCACAATGGTTGAACTAGTTTACAGTCCCACCAACAGTGTAAAAGTGGTCCCATGTCTCCACATCCTCTCCAGCACCTGTTGTTTCCTGACTCTTTAATGATTGCCATTCTAACTGGTGTGAGATGGTATCTCATTGTGGTTTTGATGTGCATTTCTCTGATGGCCAGTGATCACGAGCATTTTTTCATGTGTCTCTTGGCTTCATAAATGTCTTCTTTCGAGAAGTGTCTGTTCATATCCTTTGTTCACTTGTTGATGGGGTTGTTTGGTTTTTTATTGTAAATTTGTTTGAGTTCATTGTAGATTCTGGATATTAGCTCTTTGTCAGATGAGTAGATTGCAAAAATCTTCTCCAATTCTATAGGTTGCCTGTTCACTCTGATGGTAGTTTCTTTTGCTGTGCGGAAGCTCTTTAGTTTAATTAGATCCCATTTGTCAATTTTGGCTTTTGTTACCATTGCTTTTGGTGTTTTAGACATTAAGTCCTTGCCCATGCCTATGTCCTGAATGGTATTGTCTAGGTTTTCTTCTAGGGATTTTACGGTTTTAAGTCTAACATTTAAGTCTTTAACCCATCTTGAATTAATTTTTGTATAAGGTGTAAGGAAGGGATCCATTTCAGCTTTCTACATATGGCTAGCCAGTTTTCCCAGCACCATTTATTAAATAGGGAAACCTTTCCCTATTTCTTGTTTTTGTCAAGTTTGTCAAAAATCAGATGGTTGTAGATGTGTGGCATTATTTCTGAGGGCTCTGTTCTTTTCCGTTTGTCTATATCTGTTTTGGTACCAGTACCATGCTTTTTTGGTTACTGTAGCCTTGTAGTATAGTTTGAAGTCAGGCAGCATGATACCTCCAGCTTTGTTCTTTTGGCTTAGGATTGACTTGGCAATCTGGGCTCTTTTTTGATTCCATATGAACTTTAAAGTAGTTTATTCCAACTCTGTGAAGAAAGTCATTGGTAGCTTGATGGGGATGGCATTGAATCTATAAATTACCTTGGGCCGTATGGCCATTTTCATGATATTGATTCTTCCTACCCATGAGCATGGAATGTTCTTCCATTTGTTTGTATCCTCTTTTATTTCACTGAGCAGTGGTTTGTAGTTCTCCTTGAAGAGGGCCTTCACATGCCTTGTAAGTTGGATTCCTAGGTATTTTATTCTCTTTGAAGCAATTGTGAATGGGAGTTCACTCATGATTTGGCTCTCTGTTTGTCTGTTATTGGTGTATAAGAATGCTTGTGATTTTTACACATTGATTTTGTATCCTGAGACGTTGCTGAAGTTGCCTATCAGCTTAAGGAGATTTTGGGCGGAGATGACAGAGTTTTCTAGATATACAATCATGTCATCTGCAAACAGGGACAATTTGACTTCCTCTTTTCCTAATTGAATACCCTTTGTTTCCTTCTCCTGCCTGATTGCAGTGGCCAGACCTTCCAACACTATGTCAAGTAGGAGTGGTGAGAGAGGGCATCCCTGTGTTGTGCCAGTTTTCAAAAGGAATGCTTCCAGTTTTTGCCCATTCAGTATGATATTGGCTGTGGATTTGTCATAGATATTTCTTAGAAGAAAAGAGAGAAGAATCAAATAGATGCAATAAGAAATGTAAAGGGGATATCACCACTGATCCCACAGAAATACAAACTACCATCAGAGAATACTATAAACACCTCTATGCAAATAAACTAGAAAATTTAGAAGAAATGGATAAATTCCTGGACACATACTCCCTCCCAAGACTAAACCAGGAAGAAGTTGAATCTCTGAATAGGCCAATAACAGGCACTGAAATTGAGGCAATAATTAATAGCTTACCAACCAATAAAAGTCCAGGACCAGATGGATTCACAGCCGAATTCTACCAGAGGTACAAGGAGGAACTGCTCCCATTCCTTCTGAAACTATTCCAATCAATAGAAAAAGAGGGAATCCTTCCTAACTTATTTTATGAGGCTAGCATCATCCTGATATGAAAGCCTGGCAGAGACACAACAGAAAAAGAGAATTTGAGACCAATATCCCTGATGAACATCGATACAAAAATCCTTAATAAAGTGCTGACAAACCGAATCCAGCAGCACATCAAAAAGCTTATCAACCATGATCAAGTGGGCTTCATCCCTGGGATGTAAGGCTGGTTCAACGTATGCAAATCACTAAGCATAATCCATCATATAAACAGAACCAATGAGAGAAACCATATGATTATCTCAATAGATGCAGAAAAGGCCTTTGACAAAATTCAACAACCTTCATGCTAAAAACTCTCAATAAATTAGGTATTGATGGGACGTATCTCAAAATAATTAGATGTGTCTATTTTTAGAATGTCTGACGTCTCCCACGTCTCCCAAGTGTCTCTATCATTTTAATGCCTGGGTTCTATGAGGAGTTTCTTTCATTTGAATGCATGGGGTCCCCAGGAATCTCTCTTTTTAGAATGCCTGGGGTCAGCCAGGAATCTCTTCCATTAGAAGGCCTGTGGTCGACCAGGTGTCTCTATCGTTAGAATGCCTGGGATTGCCCATGGGTCTCTTTGTTAGAATGCCTGGGGTCATCGAGATGCCTCAGCCCTTAGAATGAGGTAGCACAGGCATTTCCATTATTAGAATGGATGTCTCTATCATTAGAATGCCTGAGGTCCAATAGGTGTCTCTTATCATTAGAATTCCAGGGGTTGCCCAGGAATCTCTCCTGTTAGAATGCCTAGGTTTGACCTGATGTCTCTACATTGCCTGTGGTCGTCCTGGAGTCTCTCCAGTTAGAATGCCTGGGGTTGGCCAGGAGTCTCTTTCATCAGAAAGCCTGGGTCAACCAGGTGTCTGTACAATTAGAATGTCTGAGTTTGCTCAGGTGCCTCTATCAGTAGAATGCCTGGGATAGGCCAGGAGTCTCTATCATTAGAATGCCTGAGGTTGACCAGGAGTCTCTCCCTTTAGAATGCCTGGCATTGGTCAGGTGTCTCCATCCTTAGATTGCCTGAGTTCGCCCAGGCGTCTCTATCATTAGAAATCTTTGGGTTGATCAGGAGTCTCACATTAAAATACCTGGGGACAACAGGTGTTGTCAATCCTTAGAATGCCTGATGTCATCGAGGTGACTCTATTATTAGAATGCCTGTGGGTGGCCAGGAGTCTCTCTAGTTAGAATGCCTGGAGTCCGCCAGGTGTCTCTATCATTAGAATGCCTTAGGTTGCCCAGGTGTCTTTATCATTAGAATGCCTAGGGTCGTCCAGAAGTCTTTATCCTTAGAATTCTTGGGTTCATCTTGGATTCTCTACCGCTACAATGTCTAGGTTCCACCAGGATTCTCTCCTGTTAGAATGCCTAAGGTAGGCCAGGTGTCTCTATTCTTAAAATGCCAGAGTTCTCACTGGTGTCTCTATCATTAGAATTCCTGGGTTAGGCCGGTGGTCTTTATCATTGGATTTCCTGGGGTTGTCCTGGAGTCTCTCTTGTTAGAATGCCTGGGGTCTAACAGGTGCCTCTATCCTTAGAATGATTGAGGTCACAAAGTTTAGTCTATCATTAAAATTCCTGCGGTCCTCCAGGAGGCTCCATCAAAAGAATGCCTGGGTTCAGCCAGGAGTTTATTTTGTTAAAATGTCTGGTCGTCCAGGTGTCTCTATCCTTTTTATGCCTGAGTTCACCCTGGTGTCTCTATCATTAGAAAGCCTGGGGTCAGCCAGGAGTCTCTATCATTAGAATGCCTTTGTTTGGGCAGTTGTCTCTCCCGTTAGAATGCCTGGGGTGGTCCTGGAGTCTCTAACATTAGAATGTCTAGGGTTGGCCAGGAGTCTCTTCTCTTAGAATGCCTGTTTCAGCCATGTGTCTCTATTATTAGAAAGCCTGAAATAAGCCAGCAGTCTCTATCATTATTATGCCTGGGATCGACCAGTAGTCTCTATACTTAGAATGCCTTAGGTCACACAGGTGTCTCTATCATTACGATGCCTCGGAGAGACCAGGGGTCTCTATCATTAAAATGCCTGAATTTGGCCAGGAGTCTCCCATTAGAATGCCTCGGGTTGGCCAAGTGTCTCTATTGTTAGAAGGCCTGATGTTACCCAGGTTTCTCTATCATTAGAATGCCTGAAGTCAGTGAGGAGTGTCTCCTGTTAGAATGCCTGGGGTCGGACAGCAGTCTCTCACATTAAAATGCCTAGAATCAGCCAGGTGTGTCTGTCTTTTCAATACCTATATTCCCACAGGTTTCTCTGTCATTTTAGTATTCGAAATAGGCCAGGAGTCTATCATTCAAATATCTGAGTTCATCCAGGAATCTCTCCTGTTAGAATGCCTGGGGTTGGCCAGATATCACTATCCTTAAAATGCCTGAGGTCGCCCAGTTGTCTGTATCACTAGAATGCCTGGGGGAGTTAGAAGTCTCTACCACTAGAATGCCTAAAGTCAGTCAGGTGTCTTTATTCTTAGAATGATTGAATTTACACAGGTGTCTATTATTAGAATGCCTGGGATAGGCCAGAAGTCCCTTGCATTAGAATGCTTGGGGTATGCCAGGAGTATCTACCATTAAAATGCCTAGGCTATACCAGGTGTCTCTACTTTTAGAATGCCTGATGTCACCCAGGTGTCTCTATCGTTGGAATGCCTGGGTTAAACCTGGAATCTCTCCCATTAGAATGCCTGGATTCCACAAGAATTTTCTACCTTTAGGATGTTTGGAGTCGGCGAGGTTTCCCTATCCTTAGAAAACCTGAGGTTTCAAAGGTTTCTCTCACATTAGAATGCCTGGGTAGGCCAGGAGTCTGTCCTGCTAAAATGCCTGGGGTCGACCAGGAGTCTCTTCAATTAGAATGCCTGAGGTCAGCCAGATGTCTCTGTTTTCAGAATGTCTATGGTCACAGAGGTGTCCCTAACATTAGAATACCTGGGGTAGGCCAAGAGTCTCTTTCATTAAAATGCCTAGGGTAGGCAATGAGTATCTACCATTAGGATTTCTGGGGTCAGCCAGGTATCTCTATCCTTAGAATGCCTGAAGTCGCCCAGGTGTCCCTATCATTGGAATGCCAGAGCTCGGCCAGGAGTCTCTTTCATTAGAATAGCTGTGATTTGCCAGGAATCTCTACTGTTAGAATGCTGGGGTAAGCCAGTTATCTCTATTCTTAGAATGCATTAAGTCGCACAGGTGCCTTTTTACCTAGAATGCCTGAGGTCGTCCAGTTGTGCCCATCATTAGAATGCCTGGGGTTCTCCAGGAGACTCTCCCCTTAGAATGCCAAGTTCAGCCAGGAGTCTCTCCCATTAGAATGCCTGTGGTTGGCCAGTTGTCTCTATTCTTAGAATGTATCAGGTCACACAGCTGTCTCTGTCATAAGAATGCGTGGGGTCAGCCAGAAGTCTCTATCATTAGAATGCCTAGATTCTGACAAAAGAATCTCCCATTAGAATGCCTGAAGTGGGCCTGGTGTCTCTATCCTTAGAATGCCTGACGTCCCCCAGGTATCTTTAACATTAGAATGCCAGGGTTGGCAAAAAGTTCCTCTCATTAGAATGCCTGCAATTGACCCATGGTCTCTCCCGTTATAATGTCTGGGTTGACCAGGTGTCTCTCTCCTTAGAATACCTTAGATCACACAGGTGTTTCTATCACTAGAATGCCTGGGGTAGGCCAAGAGTCTCTTTCATTAAAATGCCTGGGGTCGGCCAGGTGTGTCTCCTGTTAGAATGCCTCAGTTTGTCTCCACTGTTAGAATGCTTAATGTCGCCCACCTGTCTCTATCATTAGAATGCCTGGGGTCGACCAGGAATCTCTCCCATTAGAATTCCTGGGGTCCCAGAAATCTCCCCCTTTGGAATGTCTGGGGTTGGCCAGATCCCATTAGGATGCTTTGGATTGGCCAGTTGTCTTATTTTTAGAATAACTGAGGTCTCACAGGTACCTCTATCATTAGAATGCCTGTGGTTGGCCAGGAGTCTTTATTGTTATAATGCCTGGGGTTGGCCAGTAGTCTCTTTCATTAGAATGCCTGGGGTTGACCAGGTGCCTCTATCCTTAGAATGCCAGAGGTCACACAGGTATCCCTATCATTAGAATGCCTGGGGTAGGTTCAGAGTCTCTCTCTTTAGAATTCCTGGAGTAGGTCAGGTGTCTCTGTCCTTAGAATGCCTGAGATCACACAGGTGTCTCTATTATTAGAATGCCTGGAGTAAGCCAGGAGTTTCTACCATTATAATGCCTGGGGTCAGCAGGGGTCTCTCCAGTTAGAATGCTTGAAGTCAGTCAGGTGTCACTATCCTTAGAATGCCTGAAGTCTTCCATTGTCCCTATCACTAGAATCCATGAGATCAGCCAGAAGTCTCTTTTATTAGAATGCATGGGGTCAGCCAGAAATCTCTATGGTTAGAATGCCTGGGATCTGCCACTGGTCTCTCTTGTTAGAATGCCTGGGTTCTCCCAGGTGTCTCTATCCTTAGAATGTGTGAGGTCTCACAGTTGTCCCTATTATTAGAATGCCTGGGGTCTTCCAGGTGTCTCTATACTTAGAATACTAGAGGTCACACAGGTGTCCCTATTATTAGAATGCCTGGGTTAGGCCAGGAGTCTCTATCCTTAGAATGCCTGGGGTCACCCAGGAGTCTTTCATGCTGAAATCTTTGTGGTCACCCAGTAGTCTCTCCCATTAGAATCCCAGTAGTTTACCAGGTGTCTCTATGTTTGTAAAGCCTGAGGTCGCCCAGGTGTCTCTATCATTGGAATGCCTGGGGTTTCCCTGGAGTCTCTATCATTAAAAAGCCTGAGGATTTCCAGGTGTCTCTCCTATAAGAATGCTTTAGGTTGGCCAGGTGTCTATCCTTAGAATGCCAGAGGTCACCCATGTGCCTCTGTCATTAGAATGCCTTGAGTCAGCCAGGGGTCTCTCTCGTTAGAGTGTATGGGTCAGTGAGGTGTCTCTATTTTTAGATTGCCTGAAATGGCCCAGGTGTCTCTGTCATTAGAATGCCTGTCATCAGCCAGAGGTCTCTCCCGTTAGCATGCCTGGGGTCAATGAAGTGTCTCTATCCTTCAAAAGCCTGTGTTCGCACAGATGTCTCTATCGTTAGAATGCCTAGGGTAGGTCAGGAGTTTCTATCACTAGAATGCCTCAGGTAGGCCAGCAGTCTATCCCATTAGAATGCCTGATGTTGGCCAAATGTCTCTATAGAATGACTGAGGTAGCCCATGTATCTCTAATCTTAGAATACTTGGGGAGGCCACTAATCTATATCATTAGAATGTCTGTGGTTGTCCAAGACTCTCTCCTGTTAGAATGCATTTAGTGGGACAGGTGTCTGTATACTTAGAATGCCTGAGGTCGCACAGGTTTCTCTATAATTAAAATGCCTGAGGTCTTCCAAAAGTCTCTGTCATTGAAGTGCCTGGGCTTGCCCAGGAGTCTGTCTCTCATTAGAGTGACTAAGCTCGGCCAGGTTTCTCTCTCATTAGAACGCCTGAGATCGTCCAGGTGTCTCTACCATTAAAATACCTGGGGTTGGCCAGCAATCTCTCCCGTTAGAATGCCTGGGGTTGGCCAGGTGTCTCTAACCTTAGAATGCCTTGGGCAGGCCAGGAATTCCTGAGATCGTATAGGTGTCTCTATCTTTAGAATGCCTGGGATAGGCCAGGAATCTCCAACATTAGAATTCCTGGAAATGGCTAGGAATGTCTACCATTAGAATGCCTTGGGTCAGCCAGATGTTTCTATCCTTAGAATGCATTAGGTTGCCCAGGTGTCTCTATCATTAGAATGAGTTGGGTTGGCCAGGTGTCTCTCTCATTAGAATGTGTGGGTTTGGCCAGGTGTCTGTATCCTTATAATGCCTGAGGTTGCCCGGGTGCCTCTATCATTAGAATGCCTGAAGTATGCCAAAAGTCTTTATCGTTAGAATGCCTGGGATCGGTCAGAAGTTTCTCCAGTTAGAATGCCTTTAATCAACCAGGTCTCTGTATCCTTCAAATGCTTGAAGTCGCCCAGGTGTCTCCATCATTAGCATGCCTGTGGTTGACCAGGAGCCCCTCCCATCAGAGTGCCTGGGATCAGTTATGTGTCTCTACTCTTAGAATGCCTGAGGTCACCCAGGCGTCTCTGTCATTAGAATGCCTGAGGTCAGCAAGGAGTCGCTCATGTTAGAATGCCTGATGAATGCCTGGTTACTCCATCCTTAGAACGTCTGAAGCCTCCCAGGTGTCTCCCTCATTACAAGGCCAAGGTTCAGCCAGGAGTCTTTATCATTAGAATGCCTGGGCCTGGCCAGGAATCTCTCAAGTTAGAATGCCTGAGGTCAGTTAGGTTTATTTCCCCTTAGAATTCCTGATGTCAGCCAGGTGTCTCTTCCATTAGAATGCCAGAGTTTGGCCAGGAGTCTCTCCCCTTAGAATGCCTGAGGCCTCCTGGACTGACTCTGGTTAGAATGAATAAAGTTGGCCAGGTGTCTCTCCCCTGAGAATGCCTGAGGTTAGCAATGTGTCTCTCCCCTGAGAATGCCTGAAGTTGGCCAGATGTCTCTCTGCTAATAATGCCTTAGTTGGGCCAGGGGAGTCTCCCTATAGAACGCATGAGTGCGGCCAGGGGTCTGTCCCTTTAGAATCCCTGAGGTCGTCCAGGCATCTCGTCTCTTAGAATGCTTGAAGTCGTCCAGGTGTCTCTCCCAACAGAATGCCTAACGTCGGCCTGGGGCCTATGCCCTCAGATTGCCTGAGGTTGCCCAGTTGTCTTTCCCCTTAGAATGCCTGAGGTCCACCAGGCGTCTTTCCTGTCAGAATGAATAAGGGGAGAGACAACAGGCCGACCTCAGGCGTTGTAAGGGGAGATTCTCCTGGCCGACCTCAGGCATTCTAAGAGGACAGTCAACTCTCAGACCTCAGGTATTCCAAGGGGAGCAGCCCTTTCTGACTTCAGGCATTCTAAAGGGAGAGACACCTGAACGACCTCAGGAAATGCAAGGGAAGAGAATCTTGTCCAACCTTAGGCATTCTGTGGGGGAGAGACTCCTTGCTGACCTCAGGCATTCTAACGGGAGAGACAAATGGCCAACCTCAAGCATACTAAGGGGAGGGACTACATGCTGACTTCAGGCATTCTAATGAGAGAGACACCTGGCCAACCTCAGGCATTCTAATGGGAGAGACACCTGGCCAACTTCAGACATTCTAAGGGGAGATTCTCCTAGTTGAACATAGGCATTCTAAGTGGAGAGACATCTGGCCAACCACAGGCATTGTAAGAAGAGAGACAACTGGCTGACCTCAGGCATTCAAACGAGAGAGACACCTGGAAATCATCATTCATTCTACAGGAGAGACACCAGACCAGCTGCAGGCATTCTAAGGGGAGATTCTCCTGGCCGACCTTAGGCATTTCAAGGGGAGAGACTCCTGGTAGACCACAGGCATTCTGAGTGGAGAAACACTTTGTGATGTCAGGCATTCTAGGGAAAGAGACACCTGGCTGACCTCATGAATTCTATCAGGAGAGATATGTGGCTGACCTCAGGCATTCTACAGGGCAGACTTCTGGCCAAACACAGGCATTCTGATGGAAGAGACACTTGGTTGACCTCAGGCATTCTAAAGGGAGAGACTCCTTGCCGACTTCAGACATTCTAATGAAAGAGACACCTGGACAACCTCAGGCATTCTAATTGGAGAGACTCCTGGCTGACCTCAGGCATTCTGAAGGGAGAGTAGCATGGCCGACCTCAGACATTCTAACAGAAGGGACACCTGGCTCAACTCAGGCATTCTAAGTGGAGAGACTCCTGGCCAACCTCAGGCATCCTAAGAGGAGAGTGTCCTAGCTGATCCCAGGCATTCTAAGGGAAGAAACACCTGGCTGACCTCAGGCATTCTAAGATAAGAGACACCTGGCAGACTTAAGAAATTCTAAGGGGAGAGACTCCTGGCCAACCTCAGGCATTCTTAGGGGAGAGACTCCTGGCTGACTTCAGGCATTCTGAGGGGAGAGACACCTGGCCGACCTCAATCACTCTAGTGAAAGAGTCACCTGGGCAACCTCAGGCATTTCAAGAGGAGAGACTATGGGCCGACTGCAGGCATTGGCATTTCAAAAAGGAGAGACTCCTGACCAACCTCATCATTCTAAGGGGAGAGACTCCTAGGCGTCCTCAGGCATTTTAAGGGGATTGTCTCCTGACTGAACTTAGACATTCTAAGGAGAGAGACACGTGGTGAAACTCAGGCATTCTCACCTGAGAGACGCCTGGCTGACTTCATTCATTCTAACAGGAGGGACACTAAGCTGACCTCAGGCATTCTGAGGGGAGAGACACTTGGCTGACCTCAGGCATTCTAACAGGAGAGACACCTGGCTGAGCTCAGGCATTCTAAAAGGAGAGACCCCTAGCTGACTTCAGGCATTCTGAGAGCAGAGACACCTGGCTGATCTCTGGCATTCTAATGGGAGAGACATCTGACCTACCTCAGGCATTCGAAGTGGAAAGACACCGTGCTGACCGCAGGCATTCTAAATGGAGAGATTCCTGTCCTACCTTAGGAATACTAAGCGGAGAGTATACTGGCTGACCTCAGGCATTGTAAGGGATAGTCTCCTGTCCAACCTCAGGCATTCTAAGGGGAGAGACACCTGGCTGACTTCAGGCATCCTAATGAGAGAGAAGTTGGCCAGGTGTATCTCTTGTTAGAATGTCTGATATTGGCCAGGAGTCTCACCTCTTAGAATGCCTGAGGTCAGCAAGGTGTCTCTCCCTTAAAAATGCCAGAGGTCAACCAGGAGTCTCTCTCCTTAGACAGCGTGAAGTGGGCCAGGAGACTCTACCCTTAGAATGCCTGAGGTCAGCTAGGAATCTCTCCCTTTAGAACGTCTGAGGTCAGTCAGGTGTGTCTCCCCTTAGAATGCCAGAGGTTGGCCAGGTATCTCTTCCCTAAGAATGCCTAAGTTCGTCCAGAAGTCTCTCCTCATAGAATGCCTGAGGTCTGCCAGGAGACTCTCCCCTTAGAATTCCTGATGTTAGCCAGGTGTCTCTCTTGTTATAATTTATGAGGTCATCCAGGTGTCTATTTCCTGAGAATGCCTGAGGTCTGACCAGTAGTCTTTTTCTTTAGAATATCTGAAGTCGGCCAGGTGGCTGTCTCATTAGAATGCCTGAAATTGGCCAGGAGTCTATCCCCTCAGAATGCCTGAGGTCAACCAGGAGTCTCTTCTCTTAGAATGACTGATGTCACAAGGTGTCTCATCCCTAAGAATGCCTGTGGTCCACCAGGGGTCTTTTCCCTTAGAATGTCTGAGGTCTGCCAAGAGACTCTCTTGTTAGAATGCCTGCGGTCAGGCTGATGTTTCTCCCATTAGAATAAATGAGGTCTTCCAGGTTTCTCTCTCATTTGAATGCCTGAAGTCGGCCAGGTGTCACTCCCCTTAGAATGCCTGAGGTCGGCAATGTGTCTCACACCTTAGAATGCCTGAGGTCAGCCAGGAGACTCTTCTGTTAGAATTCCTACATTTGGCCAGGTGTCTCTGCCTTTGGAATGAATGCAGTTGCCAAGGTGTTTCTCTCTTTATAATGCCTGAGGTCTCCCCTTTGTCTTTCTTCTTAGAATAGCTGAGGTCATCCAGGAGACTATCCCCTTAAAATGCCTTATGTTGGCCAGGAGTCTCTCCCATTAGAATGCCTGAGGTTAGCCAGGTGTCTCTAACATTAGAATGCCTGAAGTCAGCCAGGTGTCACTACCCTTAGAATACCTGAAGTCGGTGAGGTGTCCTTCCCAATAGTATGCAAGATGTGGGCCAGTAGGCTCTTTCCTTAGAATTCCAGATGTCGTCCAGGAGACTCTCCCTTTAGAATGCCTGAGGTCGGCCAGGAGTCTCTGTCCTTAGAATGCCTGGGGTCAGCCAGGTGTCTCTCCCATTGGAGTGCCAGAAGTCTGCCAGGATTCTCTCTTTTTAGAATGCCTGAAGTTGACCAGGAGACTCTCCCTTCAGAAAACCTGAGGTCAGGCAGGAGTCTGTCCCCTTAGAATGTCTAAGTTCAGAGAGATGTCTCTCCCTTTTGAATGCCAGAGGTCAGCCAGGTTTCTCTCCCCTAAGAGTGCCTGTGGTCAGCCATGAATCTCCCCTCATAGAATGTCTGAGATCGGTCAGAAGATTCTCCCCTTAGAATTCCTGAGGTTGGCCAGGTGTCTCTTCCATTAGAATGCCTGAGGTTGGCTAAGTGTCTCTCTTCTTAGAATGCCTGAGGTCAGGCAGGTGTCTCTCTTCTTAGAATGCCTGTGGTTGGCCTGGAGACTTTCCCCTTAGAATGTCTGAGATCCACCAGTAATCTCTCTCCTTAGAATGTCTGAGGTTGGCAAGGTGTCTCTCTCATTTTAATGCCTGAGGTGGGCCAAGTTTCAGTCACTTAGAATGCCTGATGTCAGCCAGGTCTCTCTCTGGTTAGGGTGCCTGAGGTCGACGAGGAGTCTCTCCTCTTAGAATGCCTAAGGTCAGAATGGAGACTTTTGCTTAGAATGCCAGAGTTCGGCCGGGGTCTTTCTCATTAGATTGCCTAGGGTGGCCAGCAGTCTCTTGCCTTAGAAATCCTGAGGTTGGCCAGGTGTCTGTCCCATTAGAATGCCTGAGGTTGGCCAGGCATCTCTCTCATTAGAATGCCTTAGGTCGGACATGAGGCTCCCATTAGAATGCTGGAAGTTGGCAAGGTGTCTCTCCCGTTAGAATGAATGTGGTTGGCCAGTTGTCTCTACTGTTAGAATGCCTGAAGTCGGTCAGGGGTCTCTTCCTTTAGAATGCCCGAGATCGGCCAGGAGACTCTCCCCTTAGATTGCCTGAGATCAGCCAGTGTACTCTCCCCATAGAATGCATGAGGTCAGCCAGGTGTCTCTCCCACTAGAATGTCCGAGGTTGGCCAGGAGTCCTCCACTTAGAATGCCTGAGGTCAGCCGAGATACTCTCTCCTTAGAATGCCTGAGCTTGATCTCATTTCTCTCCCATTAGAACGAATGAGGTCAGCTAGGTCCCTCTTGTTAGAATGCCTGAGGTCGCCAGGAGTCTCTCCACTTAGATGCCTGCAGTCAGACAGGAGACTCTCCCCTTAGAATGCCTGAGGTCAGCCTTGTGTCTCTCCTGTTAGAAGGAATGAGGTTGGCTTGGTGTCTCTCTCCTTTAAATGTCAGATGATGCTCCCCTTAGAATGCCTGAGGTCGGCCACGAGTCTTTTCCTTAGAATGCCTACAGTCTTCCAGGAGACTCTCTTTTAGAATGTCTGAGGGCAGCCATGAGTTTATGCCCTTAGAATGCCTTAGGGCAGCCAGGAAACACTCCACTTAGAATGCATGATGTTGGCCAGGTATGTATTCCTTCAGAATGCCTGAGGTTGACCAGGATTCTCTCTTGTTAGAATGCCTGAGGTCAGCCAGGTGTCTTGCCCTTTAGAATGAATGAGGTCAGCCTGGTGTCTGTCCCCTTGGAATGCCTGGCATCAGCCAGATGTCTCTTCTGATAGAATGCTTGAGGTCGTCCACATGTCTCTCTGCTCAGAATGTCTGAGGCTGGCCAGGAGTCTCTCCTCATAGAATTCCGGTCGTCCAGTTGTCTCTCTCATTAGAATGAATAAGGTTGGCCAGGTTTCTCTGCTTTTAGAATGTCTGAGTCTTCCAGGAGTCTCTTCAAATAGAATGACTGTGGTCAGCCAGGAGACTCTCCCTTTAGAGTGCTAATGTCAGCCAGGTGTCTCTCCCCTTAGAATATCTGATATCGGCCAGTTGTCTCTCCCCTTAGAATGCCTGAGGTTGGCCGGGTGTCTTTTCCCTTATAATGTCTGAGGTCAGCCAGGTGTCTCTACTGTTAAAAATGTCTGAGGTTGGCCAGGTGTCTCTCACCTCAGAATTTCTGAGGTGGGCCAGGACTCTCTTCCCTTAGAATGCCTGAGGTCAGCCAGCTGTCACTCCCTTTAAAATGCCTAAAGTTGGCCAGGTGTCTCTCCTGTTAGAACGAATGTGGTCGGCCAGGAGTCTCTCCCCTTAGAATGTCTGAGGTCAGCTAGGTGTCTCTCCTGTTAGAATGCCTGAGGTCTGCCAGGGGTCTCTCCCCTTAGAATGCCTTAGGTTGAATAGGTGTCTCTCCCATTAGAATGAATGAGGTCGGCCAGGTGTCTCTCTCCATAGAATGCCTGAGTTTGACACGTGTCTCTCCCCTTAAAATGGCTGAGGTCTTTCAGGAGTCAATCCTATTAGAATGCCTCAATTCAGCCAGGTGTCTCTCTCCATAGAATGCCTGAGTTTGACACGTGTCTCTCCCCTTAAAATGGCTGAGGTCTTTCAGGAGTCAATCCTATTAGAATGCCTCAGTTCAGCCAGGTGTCTCTCCCCTTAAAATGCCTGAGTTTGGCCAGGTGTCTTCCCTTAGAATGCCTGAGTTCGGCAAGGATATCCTTGCATTAAAATGCCTGAGTTCACCCAGGAGACTCTCCTTTTAGATTGCCTGAAATCAGCCCGGTGTGTCTTTTCTTAGGATGCCTGAGGTCCGCCAGGAGGCTCGCCCCTTAGAATGCCTGAGGTAGGCCAGGAGACCCTCCTTCTAGAATGTCAGAAGATGGGCAGTTGTCTCTCCTATTAGAATAAATGAGTTCTTCTAGTTATCCTTTAATTAGAATGTCTAAATTCGGCCAGATGTCTCCCCCCTTAAAATGCGTGAAGTTGTCCAGGTGTCTTTCCCCTTAGAATGCCTGAGTTCAGCCAGGTGTCTCTCCCGTTACAATGAATGAGGTTGGCCAGTTGTCTCTCTTGTTAGAATGCCTGAGGTCACTCAGGTGTCTTTCTCATTAGAATGAATGATGCCAGCTGGCTGTCTCTCCCCTAGAATGCTTTAGGTTGGCCAGGAATCCCTCCCCTTAGAATGCCTGAGGTTGGCCAGGTGACTCTCTGCTTAGAATGCCTGAGATCAGCCAGGTGTCCTTCCCTGTAAAATACCTGAGTTCAGCCAGGAGACTCCTCTTAAAATGCCTGAGGCAGGCCAGGAGACTCTCCAGTTAGAATGCCTGAGGTTGGCCAGATATCTCTCCTCTTAGAATTCGTGAGGCCAGCCAAATATTTCTCCCCTTAGATGCCTGTGGTAGACCAAGTGTTTCTTCCCTTACAATGCCTGAGGTCGGACAGGTGTCTCTCTCATTAGAATGCCTGAGGTCAGCCAGCTTTCCCTCCCCTTAGAAGGCCAGAGATCAGCCAGGTGTCATTCCCATTACCATTTCCGAGGTCGACAAGAAGTATCCCACTTACAATGTATACAGCCAGCCAGAAATTGACCAAGTGCCTCTACCCGTACAATGCCTGAGATGGACAAGCAGTTTCTCCCATTACAATGCCTGAGGTCAACCAGAAGTCTATGCCCTTACAATGCTTGAGGTCGACCAGAAGTCTCTAGAAACAAGCAATCTGTGAAAATGCTTTGTGATATGTGGATTCATTACACAAAATGGAACCTGTGAGTTAATAGTTGGAATCATGCTTTTTGTACAATCTATGAGGGGACATTTCTGAGCCCATTGAGACCCACAAGGAAAAATATCCCACAATAAAAACTGGACACAAGCTATCTGTGAAAACACTTTGTGATGTGTGGATTCAACTCACAGAATGGAACCTGTGTTTTGATTCACCAGGTTGGATAAACTCTTTTCGTGGCATTTAGGAAGGAACATTTCTTAGCTCATAGAGGCATATAGTGAAAAACAGAATATACTGTGATAAAAATTAGAAATGATTTATCTGTGAAAATGCTTTGTGATGTGTAGATTCACGTCAGAGAATGGAGCCTATGTTTTTATTCTCGAGGTTGGAAACACTCATTTTGTAGAATGTATGAAGGGGTGTTTTTGAGCCCATTGAGACCCATAAAGAAAATTTGAATATCCCGTGATAAAAACTAAAAACAAGCTATCTGTTAAAATGCTTTGTGATGTATGGATTAATCTCACAGAATGGAACCTGTGTTTGGATTCACCAGTTTGAAAACACACTTTTTGTAGAAACTACAAAGGAACATTTCTGAGACCATTGAGGCATATAGTGAAAAACTGAATATCCTGTGATAAAAATTAGAAAGCAGCTATCTGAGAAAATGCTTTGTGATGTGTGGATCCATCTCACAGAATGGAAACTGTATTTAGATTCTACAGGTGGGAAACTCTCTTTTTGTAGAATCTATGAAGGGATATTTCTGAGCCCACTGAAGCCCATAAGGAAAAATTGAATATCCCGCGATGAAAACTAGAAACAAGCTATCTGTGAAAATGCTTTGTGATGTGTGGATTCATCTCAAGGAATGCAACCTGTATTTTGATTCTCTAGCTTGGAAACACTCTTTCTGTAGAATCTATGAAGGGATATTTCAGAGCCCATTGAAACCCAAAAGGAAAAGTTGAATATAATGCATTAAAAACAGAAACAAAGTATCTGTGATAATGCTTTGTGATGTGTGGATTCATCTCACAGAAGTAACCTGTGCTTCAAAACTCCAGGATGGAAACTTTTTTTTGTAAAATCAATGAAGGAACATTTCTTAGCCAATTGAGGTGTATAAGAAAAAATCCAATTTTCAGTGATAAAAACTAGAAACGAGCTACCTGTGAAAAGGCTTTGTGATGTGTGGATTCATCTCACAAAATAGAACCTGTGTTTTAATTCAGCAGGTTGGAAGCACTCTTTTTGAGGAATCTACAAAGGGATACTTCTGAGCCCATTGAAGATTATGTGGAAAACTGAATATTCAGCAATAAAAACTAGAAAGAAGCTATCTGTGAAAATGCTTTATGACTTGTAGACTCATATTACAGAATGGAAAACTTGTTTTGATTCAGCAGGCTGGCAATACTGTTTTTGTGGAAACTATGGAGGGACATTTCTGAGCTCATTGACACATATAAGAAAAATTTGAATATCCAGGAATAAAAACCAGAAACAGGCTATCCATGTAAATGCTTTGTGATGTGTGAATTCATCGCAAAGAATGGAAAATTTGTTTGTATTCAGCAGGTTGGAAACACCCTGCTTGAAGAATCTACAAAGGAACAATTCTGATACCATTGAGGTCTATTAAAAAAAAAAAAAGAATGACCAGCGATAAAAACATACAGAAGCTTTCTGTGAAAATACTTTGTGATGTGTCTATTCATATAACAGAATGGAAAATGTGTTTTGACTCAACAGTTTGGAAACACTCTTTTCGTACAAACTATGTATAAACATTTCTGAGCTATTTCAGGCCCTTAAGGAAAATGCGAATATCCAGCAATAAAAGCTGGCAAGAGGCTATCTGTGAAACTGCTTTGAAATGTGTGGATTCATCTCAGAGAATGCAACCTGTGTGTTGATTTAGCAGTTTGAAACACTCGTTATGTAGAATCTATGAAGGTGCATTTCTGAGCCCATTGAGGCCTCTAAGAAAAAAACAAATATCCAGCAATAAAAAGTAGAAGCAAGCTACGTATGAAAATGCTTTGTGATGTGCGGATTCATTGCAGTAAAATGGAACTTGTGTTTTGATTCAGCAGGTTGGAAACACTCTTTTTGGAGAATCTACAAAGGGATATTTCTGAGCCCTTTGATGCCTCTAAAGAAATATTGAATATCCAGTGATAAAAATTAGAAACAAGTGCACTGTGAAAATGCTTTGTGTTATGTGGATTCTTCTCACAGAATGAAACCTGTGTTTTGATTCAGCAGGTTGAAAACTCTCTTTTTGTAGAATCTATGAAGGGACGTTTCTGAACCCATTGAGGCCTTTAAGAAGAAAGGGAATATCTAACAATAAAAACTAGAAACAAGCTATCTGTGAAAAGGTTTTGCTATGTGTAGATTCATCTCACATAATGGAACCTGTCTTTGATTCAGCAGGTTGGAAACACTCTTTTTGTAGAACCTATGAGGGGACAATTCTCAGAAGATTTAGACCTCTATGGTAAAACTGAATATCCAGTGATAAAAACTAGAAAAAAGCTATCACTGAAAACACATTGTGATGTGTGGATTCATCTCAAGGAAAGGAGCCTGTGTTTTGATAGAGCAGGTTTTAAAAACTCTTTTTGTGGAATCAACAAAGGGACATTTCTCATCCCATTGAGGCCTCTAATTGTAAATTGAATACATAGTGATAAAAACTAGAAAGAAGCTATCTGTGAAAACTTCTTGGGATGTGTGGCTTCTTCTGACAGAAGGGAAAATTTGTTTTGATTCAGCAGGTTGGAAACACTCTTTTTGTAGAAGAAAAAAAAGGGACATTTCTGAGCCCATGGAGGCCTCTAAGGAAAAACCGAATGTTCAGAGATAAAAACTAGAACTAAGGAATCTGTGAAAATGCCTTGTGATGGGTGGATTCAAATCACAATATGGAAGTTGTGTTTTGATACACCAGGTTGGAAACACTCTTTTGGTGGAATCTACAAAGGGAAAATTCTGAGCCCATTGTGGCCTATAAGATAAAAGGGAATATTCAGAGAAAAAAACTAAAAACAATCTCTCTGTGACAATGCTTTGTGATATGTGGATTAATCTTACAGAATGGAATCTGAGTTTTGATTCAGCATATTGGAAAAACTCTTTTTGTAGAATCTATGAAGAGACATTTTTGAACGAACTAAGGCCTTTAAAGTAAAACAGAATATCCAGCGATAAAAATTAGAAACAAGCTTTTGTGAAAATGCTTTGCGATATGTCTATTCATATCACAGAATGGAAAATGTGTTTTGATTAAACAGGTGAAAACACTCTTTTTGTAGAACCTATGAAGGGACATTTCTGAGCCCATTCAGGCCCTTAAGTAAGATCCAAATATCTAGCAACAAAAGCTAACAACAGCCTATCTGTGCAAATACTTTGTGATGTGTGGATTCATCTCACAGCATGGAACCTGTGTTATTATTAAGCAGGTTGAGAACATTCATTTTGTAGAAATATGAGGGTGCATTTCTGAGCCCTTTTAGGCCTCTAAGGAAAAACTGAATATCTAGTGATAAAAACTAGAAAAAAACTGTGCTTTGTGATGTGTGTATTCATCTCACAGGATGGAACCAGTGTTTTGATTCAGCAGGTTGGAATCACTCTTTTTGTAGAATCTATGAAAGGACATTTCTAAGCCCTTAAGGCCTCTAAGGAAATACCAAATATTCAGTGATAAAAATTAGTAAAAATTTACTGTGAAAATGCATTGTGATGTAGTATTCATCTCACAGAATGGAACCTGTGTTTTGATTCGGCAGATTGGAATCACGTTTTTTTGTGAAATCTACAAAGGAATATTTCTGAGCCCATTGAAGCCTATGAGAAAGTATGAAATATCCAGCCATAAAAACTAGAAACAAGCTATCTGTGAGAAAGCTTTGTGATGTGTGGATTCTTCTCACAGGATCAAAACAATGTTTTTGTTCAGCAGTTTGGAAACAATTTGTTTTTGAAATGTATGAAGGGCCATTTCTGAAACCATTGAAGCCTATAAGGAAAACCAAATTTCCAGGGAAAAAATCCAGAAACAATCTATCTGTGAAAATGCTTTGTGATTTGTGGATTTACCTTGCAGAGTGGAACCTGTGTTTTGATTCAGCAGGTTGGAAACACTCTTTTTGTAAAATCTCCGAAGGGACGTTTTTGAACATACTACAGCCCATAAATAAAAACCGAATATCCAGAAAAAAAAATAGTAGAAACAAGCCATCTGTGAAAATGTCTTTTGATGTGTGGAATTATCTCACAGAATGGAACCTGAATTTTGATTCAGCAGGTTGGAAACACTCTTTTTGTAGGGTATACAGAGAAATCCTTTTGAGCCCATTGAGGCCAATAAGAAAAAATCCAATATTCTACAATAAAAACTAGAAACAAGGCATTTGTGAAAATCGATAGTGACGTGTGGATTTTTCTGAAAGAATGAAACCTCTGTTTTGATTCAACGGTTTGGAAACATTGCTTTTTTTGTGGAATCTACAAATGGACTTTTTTTGGTGTACTTAGGCCTGTAAAAATTCCAAATAACCAGAAATAAAAATTAGAAACAAGCTTTATATGAAAATGCTTTGTTATGTGTCTATTCATATCACAGAATAGAAAATTTGTTTTGATTCATCAGGTTGAAACACTCTTTTTGTAGAACCTATGAAAGGACATTTCTGCGCTCATTCAGGCCCTTAAGTAAGATCCAAATATCAGGCAATAAGAACTAGCAACAGACTATCTGCGCAATTGCTTTGTGATGTGTGAATTAATATCACAGCATGGAACATGTGTGTTTATTAAGCAGGTTGGGGATGCTCTTTTCATAGAAATACAAAGGTTCATTTCTGACCCAGTTGAAGCCTCTAAGGAAAACCCAAATATCCAGTGATAAGAACTAGAAACAAGCTATCTATAAAAATGCTTCATGATGTTTGGATTCATCACACAGAAGGAAACCTGTGTTTTGATTCAGCAGGTGGGAAAAACTCATTTCATCGAGCCTATGAAGGGACAATTCTGAGCCCACTGAGGCCGATAAAAAAAATACAAAATATGTAGCGATAAAAACCAAAAACAAGTTATCTGTGAAAATATATTGTGATGTATGGTTTTATCTTACAGGATCGAAACAGTGTTTTGATGCAGCAGTTTGGGAACAATTTTTTTGTTGAACGTATGAAGAGATATTTCTGAAACCATTGAGGCGTATAAGGGAAAACAGAATATTCAGGGAAAAAAACTGGAAACAAACTATCTTTGAAAATGCTTTGTGATATGTGGATTCATTTAATTGAATGAAACCTGTATTTTGATTTAGTCTGTTTCAAACACTCTTTTTATAGAATCTATGAAGGAATGTTTCTGAGCCTGTTGAGATCTCTAAGGAAAAACAGAATATCCAGGGATAAAAACTAGAAAGAAGCTATCTGTAAAAATGATTTGTTATGTGCAGATTCATCTCACAGAATGGAACCTGTGTTTTCATTCAGCAGGTTGGAAACACTCTATTTGTAAAACATACAAAGGGACATTCCTGAGCTCACTGAGTTCCTTAAAGAAAATCAGAATATCCTGTGACAAAAACTAGCAACAGGCTATCTGTGAAAATGTTTTGTGATGTGTGGATTCATCCCACAGAATGGAACCTGCATTATGATTGAGCAGGTCGGAAACATTCTTTTTATAGAATCTATGAAGGGGCATTTCTCAAACCATTGCAGCCTCTAGGGAAAAACAAAATACCTAGCAATAAAAACTAGAAACAATCTGACAGTAAAAATGCTTTGTGATGAGTGAATTCATCTCACAGGATGGAAACTTTGATTCCTCAGTTTGGAAACAATTTTTTTTTCAAATGCACCTAGGGACATTTCTGACCAAAAATTGAGGCCTGTAAATGAAAACCAAATATCCAGCAAAAAAACTGGAAACAAGATACCTGTGGAAATGCTTTGAGATGTTTGGATTTAGCAAACAGGGTGGGAACTCTGTTTTGATTCAACAGGTTGGAGAATCTCTTTTTGTAGAATCTATGAAGTTACATTTCTGAGCCTATTGAGGCCTTTAAGAAAACCCAAATATCCAGCAATAAAATCTAAAAACAAAGAACCATGAAAATGATTCTCGATGTGTGGATTCATGTCACAAAATGGAAACTGCATTTTGATTCAGCAAGTTGGAAACACTCTTTTTGTAGAATCTACAAAGGAACATTTCTGAGCCCCTTGTGGCCTATAAGGAAAAATCCAATATTCAGCAATAAAAACTAGAAAGAAGCTATTGTGAAAATGCTTAGTGTTATGTGGATTAATCTGAAAGAATGGAACCTGTGCTTTGATTCAGCATGTTGGAAACACTGGTTTTGTAGAATCTACAAAGGGAAATTTCTGAGCCCATTGAGGCCTCTAAGGAAATGTCAAATATCCAGATATAAAAATTAGACACAAGCTTACTGTGAAAATGCTTTCTGAGATGTGGATTCATCGAACAGAATGGAGCTTGTGTTTTTATTCAGCAGGTTGGAAACATGCTATTTGTAGAATTTACAAAGTGACAATTCTGTGCCCATTGAGATCTCTAAGGAAAAAACAAATATACAGTGGTAAAAACTAGAAAAAAAGCTATCTGTGAAAATGCCTTGTGATGTGTGGATTCATCTCACAGAATGTAACCTGAGACTTGACTCAGCAGGTTGGACACACTCTTTTGTAGAATCTACAAAGTGACATTTCTGATGCCATTGGGCCCACTAAGGAATAACCGTATATTCAGTGATAATAACTAGCGACAGGCTATCTGTGAAAATGCTTTGTGATGTGTGTATTTATCTCCTAGAATAGAACCTTTGTTTTGATTCAGCAGCGTGGGAACACTATTTTTACAGAATCTACAAAGGGACATTTCTGAGTCTAATAAATTCTATAATGAAAAACCAAATATCCAGTGAGAAAAACTAGAAAGAACTATCTGTGAAAATGCTTTGTGATGTGTAGATTCATCTCACAGGTTAGAAAGTGTGTTTTGATTCAGTTGTTTAGAAAGAATTTTTTTTTCGAGACAGAGTCTCACTCATGCCAGGCTGGATTCCAGTGATGCAATCTCAGCTCACTGCAATCTCCACCTCCAGGGTTCAAGCAATTCTCCTGCCTCAGTTCCCTGAGTAGCTGGGACTACAGATGTGCACCACCACACCCAGCTAATTTTTGTATTTTTAGTAGTGACGGGTTTTCACCACGTTGGCCAGGATGGTCTTAATCTCTTGACCTCGTGGTCTGCTCACCTTGGCCTCCCAAAGTGCTGGGATTACAGGCTTGAGCCACTGCACCTGGCTTAGAAAGAATTTTTTATTTATCGAATGTACAAAGAAAGATTACTGAAAACTTTGAGACCTGTTAAATAAATAAATAATAAGTATCCAGGGATATAAAATAGAAAAAAGCTATCTGTGAAAATGCTTTGTTATGTGTGCATTCACTTCCCAAAATGGAACCTGTCTTTTGATTCAGCAGGTTGGAAATACTTTTTTTTTGTAGAATATAAGAAGGGACATATTTGAGCCCATTGAGGTCTATAAGTAAAAACCAAATACCTAGAGATAAAAATTACAAACAAGCTTTTTGTGAAAATGCTCTGTGATGTGTGGATTCATCTCACAGAATGGAAACTATGTTTTCATTCAGCAGGTCAGAAACTCTTTTTGTAGAATCTTCAAAGGGATATTTCTGAGCACCTTTAGCATTCTAAGGAAAAACCGAATATCCAGGGAAAAACAAACAAACAAACAAAAACTGAAAACAAGGTATGTGTGAAAATGCTTTCTGATGTGTGGATTCATCTCACAGAATGGAACCTGTGTTTTCATACAGCAAGTTGGACACTCTTTTAGTAGAGTCTTTGTAAGGACATTTCTGAGCCCATTGATTCCTATAAGGAAAAACCAAATACCCAGCAATCAAAACTAGAAACAAGCTATCTATGAAAATGCTTTGTGATGTGTGAATCATTTTGCAGAATGGAAAATGTGTTTTGATTCAGCATGTTGGAAACACTCTTTTCGTACAAACTATGAAGGGACATTTTTGAGCTCATCCAGCTCCTTAAGAAAACTCCGAATATCTAGTGATAAAAACTAACAACAGACTATCTGTGAAAATGTTTTCTCATTCGTGGATTCATCTAACAGTATGAAAACTGTGTTTGAATTTAGCATGTTTTTAAACACTCTTTTTTGCAGAATCTACAATGGGACATTTCTGAGCTGATTGAGGCCTATGAGATAAAAATCAATATTAAGCTATAAAAACTAGAAATAACGTATCTGAAAAAATGCCTAATGATGTGTGGATTCATCTGAAAGAATGGAACCAGTGTTTTGATTCAACAGGTTGAAAACACTCATTTTGTAGAAACTACGAAGGGACATTTCTTAGCTCATTGAGGCCCTAAGGGAAAATCCGAATATCCAATGACAAAAACTAGCAACAAGCTATCTGTAAAAATGCTTTGGGATGTGTGGATTCATCTCACAGAATGGAACCTCCGTTTTTATTCAGCAAGTTATAAAAACCCTTTTTGTAAACTTTACAAAGGGACATTTCTGAGCCCATTGAGGCTTATAAGGAAAAACAAAATATACAGCTTTATAAACTAGAAAAAGTTCTCTGTGAAAATGCTTTGTGATGTGTGGATTCATCTCACAAGATGGAAACTGTGTTTTGATTCAGCAGGTTGGAAAGAGTCTTCTTGTAGAATTAACAAAGGGTTATTTCTGAGCCCATTGAAGCCTATGTGAAAAACTGAATATCTAGCCATAAAAACTAGAAACAAGAACTCTGGGAAAATGCTTTGTGATGTGTGGATTTATCTCACTGAATAGAACCTGAGTTTTGATTCAGCAGGTTGTAAACACTCTTTTAGTGGAATGCAACAAGGGACACTTTTAGTCCATTGAGGCCTGTAAGGCAAAACAGAATATCCAGCAATAAAAATTAGAAACAAGCTATCTGTAAAAATGCTTTGTGATGTGTGGATTTATCTCACAGAATGAAAAGTGTCTTTTAATTCAGCAGGTTGGAAATGCTCTTTTTGTAGTTTCTACAAAGGGACATTTCTGAGCCCATTGAGGCTTATAAGGAAAATCAGAATATCCAGTTTAAAAAACTGGAAAAATGCTATCTGTGAAAACGCTTTGTGACGTTTGGATTCACCTCAAAGAATTGGACCTGTGTTTTGATTCTCCAGGTTGGAAACACTCTTTTGGCAGAATCTATGAAGGGTCATTTCTGAGCCCATTGTAGCATTTAGGGGAAAACCGAATATCCAGCAACAAAAATTAGAAACATGCTATCTGTGAAAATTCTTTGTGATGTATGGATTGATTTCACAGAATGGAACCTGTGTTTTGATTCATCCAGTTGGAAGCAAACTTTTTGTAGAATATACAAAGAGACATTTCTGCATCCATTTAGGATTGTAAGAAAAAACTGAATATCCAGCTAAAAAAATCTAGAAACAAGATACTTTTTGATTCACCCAGTTGGAAACAATCTTATTGTATAATATACAAAGGGATATTTCTGAGGCCATTGAGGCTTATAAAGAAAAACTGAATATCCAGAGATTAAAAACTAGAAAAAAAGCTGTCTGTGAAAATGCTTTGTGATGTTTGCATTCTTCTCACAGAATGGAACATACATTTTGATTCAGCAGTTTGGAAACACTCTTTTTGTAAAATCTAAAAAGGGACAATTCTGAGCCTAATGATGCCTACAAGGAAAAACAGAGTAACCAGTGACCACAACTAAAAAAACCTATCTGTGAAAATACTTCATGATGTGTGGATTCATCTCAAAGAATGAAAGCTGTGTTTTGATTCAGCAAGTTGGAAAAATTCTTTTGGTAGAATCTATGAAGGGATGTTTCTGAGACCATTGAGGTGTATAAGGAATAACTGAATATCCAGCTTTGCAAACTAGAAAAAAATCTCTTTGTGGAAATTCTTTGTGATATTTTGACTCATCTCACAAGATGGAAACTGTGTTTTTATTTAGCAGTTGGAAAGAATTTTCTTGTAGAAGCCACAAAGAAATATTTTTGAGCTCATTGAGGCCTATAAGGAAAAACAGAATATCCAGTGATAAAAACTGAAAACAAGCTATCTGTGACAATGCTTTGTGATTTATCTCACAGAATGGAACCAGTATATTTTTCACCAGGTTTGAAACACTTTTATTGTAGTATTCACAAAGGGACTTTTCTGAGCAAATTGAGCCATATGGGGCACGGTGGGGGGTGGGTAAGAATATGCAGTGATAAAAACTAGAAACAAGCTATCTGGGAAAATGCTTTATGATATGTGGATGCAACTCACAAAATGGAACCAGTTTTTTGATTCACCAGTTTAGGAACACTATTATTGTAGAATCTATGAAAAGATGTTTCTGAATCCATTGAGGATATAAGAAAATACAGAATATCCAGGGATTAAAACTAGAAACAAGCTATCTTTGGAAATGCTCTGTGATGTTCGGATTCATCTCACAGAGTGGAACATGTTTTTTTCAGCACTTTATAAACACTCTTTTTGTAGAATCTACGAAGGGACGTTTCAGAGCACAATAAGGCTTATAAGAAAAAAATGAATATTTAGCCTTTAAAACTAGAAACAAACTATCTGTGAAAATGCTTTGTGAAGTGTGAACTCTTTTCATGTGATGGAGCCTGTGTTTTGATACACCAGTATAGGAACACTGTTATTGTAGGTTTTATGAAGAGACGTTTCTTAGCCCATTGAAGCTATAAGGAAAAACAGAATATCCAGCAATAAAATCTAGAAACAAGCTATCTGTGAAAATGCTTGTGATGTGTGGATTCAGCTCACAGGATGGAAACTGTGTTTTGATTCAGCTTGTTGGAAACACACGTTTTTAAAAAAATAGTCTATGAAGGTACATTTTGAGCCCATTGAGGTTTATAAGAAAAAACGAATATCCAGCGAATGAATCTAGAAAAAAGCTATCTGTGAGAAGGCTTTGTGATATGTGGAATCATCTCACAGAATGAAACCTGTGTTTTGATTTACAGGGTTGGAAACTATTTTATTGTAGAATCTCCAAAGAGACATTTCTGAACCCATTGAGGCCTACAGGGAAATAACCAAATATCCAGCGATAAAAACTAGAAGTAAGCAATCTGTGAAAATGCTTTGTGATGTGTGGATTTATCTCACAGAATGGAACATGAATTGTGATTCAGCATGTTGAAAACAATCTTATTGTCAAATCCATAAAGGAATATTTCTGAGCACTTTGAGTCCTATAAGGAAAAACAGAATATAAACTGATAAAAACTAAAAACAAGCGATCTGTGAAAATGGCTTGTGATGTGTGGATTTATGTCACAGAATGGAACATGTGTTTTGATTCGATATGTTGGACACACTCTTATTGTAGAATTTACAAAGAGACATTGCTGAGCCCATTGAGGAAAAACCTGAATATCCAGCAATAAAAGCTAGAAAATAGCTGTTTTTGAAAATACTTTGTGATGTGTGGATTTATCTCACAAAACAGAACATGCCTTTTGATTCACAAGTTTGGAAACACCCTTTTTGTAGAATCCACCAAGGGACATTTCTGAGCCCAACAAAGCCTATAATGATAAACCAAATATAAAACAATAAAAACTAGAAATATGCTATCTGTGCAAACGCACTGTAATGTGTGGATGCGTCTCACAGAAAGTGACCTGTGTTTTGATTCACCACGTTGGAAACACTCTTTTTGTAGAATCTAGGAAGGGACATTTCTGAGCTCATTGAAGTCTTTAAGGAAAAATGAAATATCCAGTGATAAAAATTAGAAACAAGCTATTTGTGAAAATGCTTTGAGATGTGTGGATACATCTTACAGAATGGAACCTGTGTTTTGATTAATGGTGCTGGAAACAGTGTTCCATAGAGTCTATGATGGGATACTTCTGAGCCCATCGAATTCTATTAGGAAAAGTCAAATATTCAATGATAAAAACTGGAAACAACCTATCTGTGAGAATGAGTGTGATGCCTGGATTCATCTCATAAATGAAACTTTTGTTTTGATTCACCTGGTTCAAAACTCTCTTTTTGTAGAATCTACAATGGGACTTTTCTCAGCCCATTCAGGGCTATAGGGAAAAATCCAATATTTAGCAAAAAAATAAAATAAAAGCAACCTATCTGTTTAAATGCTTTGATTTTTGTGAATTTATCACACAGAATGGAATCTGGGTTTTGATTCACGGTGCTGGAAACATTCTTTTGTAAAAGCTATGAATGGACATTTCTTAGCCAATTGTGGCATATGAGGAAAAATAGAATATCCAGTGATAAAAACCAGAAACAATCTATCTGTGGTGCGGGGAAAAGAAAGAGAGATCAGACTGTTACCGTGTCTATGTAGAAAGAAGTAGACATAAGATACTCCATTTTGTTCTGTACTAAGAGAAATTCTTCTGCCTTGAGATGCTGTTAATCTGTAACCCTAGCCCCAGCCCAGTGCTTGCAGAGACATATGCTGTGTTGATTCAGGGTTTAATGGATTTAGGGCTGTGCAGGATGTGCTTTGTTAAAAAAGTGCTTAAAGGCAGTATGCTTGGTAAAAGTCATCACCATTCTCCAATCTCGAGTACCCAGGGACACAATACACTGCCAAAGGCCACAGGGACCTCTGCCTAGGAAAGCCACGTATTGTCCAAGGTTTCTCCTCATGTGATAACCTGAGATATGGCCTCATGGGAAGGGAAAGACCTTACCTTCCCCCATCCTGACACCAGTAAAGGGTCTGTGCTGAGGAGGATTATTAAAAGAGGAAAGCTTCTTTGCAGTTGAGATAAGAGGAAGGCATCTGTCTCCTGCTCATCCCTGGGAACGGAAAGTCTCAGTGTAAAACCTGTTCTATTTACTGAGATAGGAGAAAACCACCTTATGGCTGGAAGTGAGACATGCTGGTGGCAATACTGCTCCTTAATGCACTGAGATGTTTGTGTAAAGTCACACATAAATCTGGCGTACATGCACATCAAGGCACAGCACCTTTCCTTAAATTTATTTATGACACAGAGGTCTTTGCTCACATGTTTTCCTCCTGACCCTCTCCCCACCATTACCCTATAGTCCTGTCGCATCCCCCTCTCCGAGATGGTAGAGATAGTGATCAATAAATACTGAGGGAACTCAGAGACCAGTGCCGGCATGGGTCCTCCATATGCTGAGCACCAGTCCCTTGGGCCCACTTTTATTTCTCTATACTTTGTCTCCCTGTCTTATTTCTTTTTTCAGTCTCTCATCCCATTTGATGAGAAACACCCACAGGTTGTGGAGGGGCAGGCCACCCCTTCACTGAGGAAATGTTTTGCAATGTGTGGATTCACCTCACAGAATAAAACCTGAGGTTTGATAGACAAGGTTGGAAACACTCTTATTGAAGAATCTACAAAGGGACATTTTAGAGCCCATTGAGGCATACAAGGGAAAACCGATTATTCAACGATATAAACTAGACACAAGCTATCTGTGAAAATGCTTTGTGGTGTGTGACTTCATCTCATAGAATGGAATGTCTGTTTTGATTCAGCAGGTTGGAAACACATTTTTTAGTATTTTTGAAGAGACATTTCTCAGCCCATTGATGCCTATAAGGAAAAAAAAATCCAGCAAAAAAAGCTAAAAATAAGCCATCTGTGAAAATGCTTCGTGATATATGGATTTATCTCACAGAATGGAACCTTTATGTAAGATCTACGAAGGGGCATTTCTGAGCCTATTGAAGTCTAAAAGGAAAAGTTGAATATCCAGCTATAAAACTAGAAAAAATCTATTTGTGAAAATGCATTGTGATACCTGGATTGATCTCACAGAGTGGAACCTGTGTTTTGGTTGACCAGGTTTGAAAGACTGTTTTTGTAGAATCTATGACTATATATTTCTGAGCTCAACTGGGCATATTAAAAAACCCTGAGTATCCCATGATAAAAACTAGAAACAGCTACATGTGGAAATGCTTTGTGATGTGTGGATTCATCTCACAGAATAGATGCTCTCTTTTGGTCCACCAGTTTGGAAACACTCTTTTTGTAGAATTCACGAGGAAACATTTCTGAGCCCATTGAAGCCTTTAAGGAGAAACCAAATATCCAGCAATAACAACTAGAAACAAGCTATTTGTGATCATGCTTTTTGAGGTCTGCATTTTTTTATCTTCTTCTTTTTATTTTTTTTTACTTTTTCTGCGATACATGTGGAAAAAGTGCAGGTTTATTACATAGTTATATATGTGCCATGGTGGTTTGCTGCACCCATCAACCCGTCATCTACATTAGGTATTTCTTCTAATGCTATCCCACCCCCTGACAGGCCCTGTGTGTGATGTTCCCCTCCCTGTGCTGATATGTTCTCATTGTTCAACTCCCACTTATTGGTAAGAGCAAGTGGTGTTTAATTTTCTGTTCCTGTGTTAGTTTGCTGAGAATGATGGTTTCCAGCTTCATCCATGTCACTGCAAATAGCAAGAACTCATCGGTTTTTATGGCTGCATAATCTTCCATTGTGTATATGTGCCACATTTCCTTTATCCAGTAACATTGATGGGCATTTGGGTTGGTTCCAATTCTTTGCTATTGTGAATAGTGCTGCAATAAACATACATGTGCATGTGTCTTTATAGTAGAATGATTTTCAAACATTTGAGTATATACCCAGTAATGGGATTGCTTGGTCAAATACTATTTCTAGCTCTAGACCCTTGAGGAATCACCCTGCTGTCTTCCACAATGGTTGAACTAATTTACACTCCCACCAACAGCGTAAAAGCATTCCAATTTCTCCACATTATCTCAAGCATCTGTTGTTTCCTGACTTTTTAATAATCGCCATTCTAACTGGCATGAGATGGTATCTCATTGTGGTGTTGATTTGCATTAATCAGTGCAATGATGAGCTTTTTCTCATATGCTTGTTTGATGCATAAATGTCTTCTTTTAGAGCAGAACTGAAGGAGTCTGGATTCTTGTCACAGAATGGAAACAGTGTTTTGATTCAGAAGGTTGCAAACACTCTTTTTCTAGAATCTACAAAGGTACATTTCTGAGCCCACTAAGATTTATAATGAAAAACAAAATATCTAGGGTAAAAATTAGAAACAAGCTATCTGTGAAGATGCTTTGTGATGTGTGGATTCACCTCACAGAGTGGAACCTGTGTTTTCATTGACCAGGTTGGAAGCACTTTTTTCATAGAGTTTACATAGAAACCTTTCTGAGCCCATTGAGGCTTACAAGGAAAATCCTTGTACCCAGTGATAAGAACTAGAAACAAGCTATCTGTGAAAATGCTTTGTGATGTGTCAATACATCTCACAGAATAAACCTGTGTTTTGAATGACTTGGTTGGAAACAATCCTTTTGTAGAATCAATGAAGAGACATTCCTGAGCCCATTGAAGGCTTTAAGGAAAAAGTGAATATTCAGCAACCAAAAGTGGAAAGAAGCTATCTGTGAAAACGCTTTGTGATATGTGGATTTAATTCACAGAATGGAACCTGTGTTTTGATTGACCAGAGATTGGAAACACTCTTTTGGTAGAATCTACGAAGGGACATTTCTGATCTGTCAAGGCCTATAAGGAAAAATCAAATATCCAGTAATAAAAACTAGAGACAAGGTATTTGTGATAATGCTTTTGGTGTGGATTCATCTCACAGAATAGAATGTGTGTTTTGATTGACCACGTTGGAAGCACTCTTATTGTTGAATCTATGAAGGGACATTTCTGAGTCCATTGTGGCCTGTAAGAAAACAAAAAACAAAAACTACAGCAACAACGGGAAAACAACAAAAAACTAATAAACAGCAATAACAACTAGAACAAGCTATCTGTGAAAAAGCTTTGTTATGTGTGGATTCATTTCACAGAATGGAACTTGTATTTTGATTCACCAGGTTGGAAACACTTTTTTTGTAGGATCTACAAAGGGACATTTCTGAGCCTATTGAGGCCCACAAGGAAAAGCTGAATATCCAGCAATGTAAACTAGAAACAAGCTATCTGTGAAAATGCTTTGTGATGTGTGGATTCAACTCACAGAATGAAACCTGTGTTTTGATCGACCAGAGATTTTAACACTATTTTTGTAGAATCTACAAAGAGACATTTCAGATCTGTCAAGGCCTATAAGGAAAAATCAAATATCCAGCAACAAAAACTAGAAACAAGGTATCTGTGATAATGCTTTGCAATGTGTGGATTTATGTCACAGAATGGAATCTGGTTTTTAATTCAGCAGGTTCAAAACACTCTTTTTGTTTAATCTATGAAGGGACATTTCTGAGGCCATTGTGGCCTGTAAGGAAAAACTGAATATACAGAGATAAAAACTATCAACAAGCTATCTGCCAAAACGCTTTGCTATGTGTGGATTCGTTTCACAGAATGGAACTCGTGTTTTGATTCAGCATGTTGGAAAAAGTTTTTTGTAGGATCTAAAAAGGAACATTTCTAAGCCGATTGAGGCCCATAAGAAAAAACTGAATATCTAGCAGTATAAACTAGAAACAAGCTATCTGTGAAAATGCTTTGTGATGTGTGGATTCAATTCACAGAGTGGAAATTGTGTTTGCATTTACCAGATTGGAAACACTTTTTTTGTAGGATCTACTATGGGACATTTCTTATCTGTTGAGGCCTATAAGGAAAAATTGAATATCCAGAGATAAAAACTAGAAACAAGGTATCTGTGATAGTGCTTTCTGATGTGTGGATTCATCTCATAGAATGGAACCTGTGTTTTGGTTTAGCAGTTTGAAAACACTCTTTTTGATGCATCTGGAAAGGGGCATTTCTGAACCCATTGAAGCCTATAAGGAAAAACTTAATATCCAGTGATAAAAACTAGAAACAAGTTATCTGTCAAGATGGTATGGGCTGTGTGAATTCATCTTACAGAGTGGAACCTGTGTTGTGATTCAGCTTACTGGAAACTCTCTTATTGCAGGATCTCTGAAGAGACATTTCTGGACCCATTGAATACTATAAGGAAAAAACAAATATCCAATGATAAAAGTGAGAAACAAGCTACCTGTGAAATTGCTTTGTGATGTGTGTATTTATCTCATGGAATGGAACCTGTTTTTTACTAAAACAGCATGGTACTGACATAAAAAAACAACACAGGGACCAAGGGAATATAATGTAGAACTCAAAAACAAATCCCCACGCCTAAAGTAAACTCATTTTATATATAGTTGCCAATAACATACATTGCAGAAAGGTCTTTCTCTTTGAAAAATGGTGCTGGGAAAATGAATATCTATATGCAAAAGAATGAAACTAGACCTGTATCTCTCACTATGTGCAGAAATGAAATCAAAATACATTAAAGACTTAAACATAACATTTCAAGCTATGAAACCATTACAAAAAAACTTTTGGGAAACTCTCTAGGATGTTGGTCTGGGCAAAAATTTTTGATGATTACCCCACAAGCACAGGCAACTAAAGCAAAAATGAATAAAAGATACTACATCAAGTTAAAATGCTGCTTCACATCAAAGGTACCTATCAAGAAAGTGAAAATATAACCCACAAAATGGGAAAATATTTGGAAAGTACACATCTGACAAGGGTTTTATAACCAGAATATATAAGGAGCACAGACAACTTTACTGAAAAAAAAATCTAATAATCTGATTTTAAAATGTGCAAAAGATTTGAATAAAAATTTCTCAAAAGAAGACATACAAGTAACAAACAGGTATATGAAAAGGTGATCAACATTAGAAATTGACAGAGAAATACACATCAAAACTACAATGAGATATCATCTCATCTGAGTGAAAACAGCTTATATCTGAAAGACAAGAATGAACAAATGTTGACAAAGATGTGGAGAAAGGGGAACCCTTGTACACTGTTGCTGGGAAGGTAAATTAGGACACCCACCATGCAGAACAGTTTGGAGGTTCCTCAACAAAATAAAAATTGAGCTACCATATAATCCAGCAACACCACTCCTGGATAAATACCCCCCAAAAAAGAAGTCAGGAAGTCAGTATACTGAAAGAATATCTGCACTCCCATGGTTTTTGCAAGCACTATTAACAATAGCCAAGAATTAGAAACAACCTAGGTGTCCATCAAAAGATAAATACAGAATCTACAAGAAAAATAAATCACCAAGAAAAAAATAAATAATCCCACAAAACATGGGCAAAAGGCATGAATAAGATATTTTACAAAGGTGACAAAAACAAACAATGGGGAAAATATTTTTTATTAATAAATATTGCTGGGATGACTGGCTAGCCATAAGCAGAAGATTAAAATTGGACTACTTTCTTACACCATACACAAAAATTAACTCAAGATAGATTAGAGACTTAAATGTAAAACCCAAAAATGTAAAAGCCCTGGAAGACAGCCTAGGTAATACCACTCCAGACATAAGCACAAATATTTCATGTTGAAAATGCCAAAAGCAATTTCAACAAAAGCAAAAATTGACAAATGGGATTTAACTAAATTAAAGAGCTTCTGCATAGCAAAAGAAACTAACAGATGAAATAAACAATCTACAGAATGGGAGAAAATATTTGTAAGCTGCACATTTGACAAAGGTCTAATATCCAAAATCTAGAAGCAACATAAACAAATTTACATAAAAACAAATGGACAACCCCATAAAAAGTGGGCAAAGGACATGAACAGACCCTTTTCAAAAGAAGACATACATGTGGCCAACGGTCAAATGATAAAACACTCAATGTCACTGATCATTACAGAAATGCATATTAAAAGCACAATAAGATACCATCTCACACCAGTCGGAATGGCTATTACTAAAAAGCAAAAAAAAAACAACAGATGCTGGTGAGGTTGTGGAGAAAACGGAATGCTTATACACTGTTGGTGGGAATGTAAAGTCGTTCAACCATTGTGGAAAATAGTATGGTGATTCCTCAAAGAGCTAAAAGCAGAACTATCATTCAACACAGCAATCCCATTACCGGATATATACCCAGAGGAATAGAAATTATTCTACCATAAAGATACATGCATACAAATGTTCATTGCAGCAATATTCACATTAGCAAAGACATGGAATCAACCTAAATGCCCATGAATGGTAGACTGGATAAAAAAGTGGTACATGTACACTATGGAACACTATGCAGTCATATAAAAGAATGAGAGTCATCCTGACTAACATGGTGAAACCCTGTCTCTACTAAAAATACAAAAAATTAGCCAGGTGTGGTGGCAGGTGCCTGCAGTCCCAGCTACTTGGGAGGCTGAGGCAGGAGAATGGTGTGAACTTGGGAGGCAGAGCTTGCAGTGAGCCGAGATCATGCCACTGCACTCCAACCTGGGCGACAGGGCAAGACTCCATCTCAAAAACAACAACAACAACAACAACAGCAACAACAACAGCAACAACAACAGCAACAACAACAACAGCAACAACAACAACAACAAAGAACGAGAATATGTCCTTTGCAGGGACATTGATGGAGCTAGAGATCACTATTCTTAGCAAACTAACACAGAAACCGAAAAACAAATACCATGTGTTCACACTTATTAGTGGAAGCTAAGTGATGACAACATGTGGACACATAGAGGGGAACAACACACAATGGCGTTTATCAGAGGGTGGAGGGTGGGACCAGGGAGAGGATCAGAAAACATAACCAATGGGTACTAGGCTTAATACGTGGCTGATGAAATAATCTGTACAACAAACCCCCATGACACAAGTTTACGTATGTAACAAACTTGCACATGTACCCTTGAACTTAAGATAAAAGTTAAAGAATGAAATGAATAGATATTTATTGACAGTAGATATACAAATGGCCACCAAACATATGGAAAAATGCTCAGCGTCACTAATCCTTAGGGAAATGTAAATTAAAACCACTGTGAAATACTACATTACTCCTACAAGAATGGCCATTATAAAAAGTCAAGGAACAATAAATGATGGTGTGGATGTCAGGACTAGGAAACACACATTGCTGGTGGTAATGTAAATTAGTAAAGCTTCTATGAAAAACAGTATGGAGATTCTTTAAAGAGCTAAAAGTAGATCTATCATTTGATCCTGCAATCCCACTACTGTGTATCTACTCAAAGGTAAAGAAGTCATTACATGAAGAAGACACTTGCACACATATGTTTACAGAAGCACAATTCAAAATTGAAAAGACAGTGAATTAAACTAAGTGCCCATTGGCTAATGGGTGAATAAATCAATTGTGGTATATATGTACCATGTAATACTACTCAACCATAAAGAGAAGTAAAATAATGTATTTTGCAGGAACTTGAATGGAGCTGGAGGCCATTATTCTAAGTGAAGTAACACAGGAGTGGAAAACCAAAAACTGTATTTTCTCTCTTATAAGTATAAGCTAAGCTATGAGTATGCAAAGGCATACAGAGTAATATAATGGACTTTAGACACACAGAACAGGGAGTTGGGGAGGGTGGACCCTGATAAAAACTACATATTAGGTACAATGTACACTGCTTGCATTATAGGTGCACTAAAATCTCAGAATTCACCACTACATAATTCATCCGTGCAACAAACAACAACTCATACCCCCAAAGCCATTGAAATAAAAATTTCAAAAATATGAATTGTACATGTACACAACAGAATACTATGCAGTAATTAAAAAAGAATGATTTCCTGACATTCACAAAAACATGAATGGAACTGGAATTAATTCTGTTAAGAGAAATATGCCAGGCACAGAAAGACAAACTTTGCATATTTTTATTTATTTGTGGGAGCTAAAAATGAAAGCAATTAAATTAATGAAGATAGGGAGTAGAAGGATGGTTACCAGAGGCTGGAAACTGTATTTGAGGGTGTTGGGAGAACTGAAGATGGCTAATATGTACAAAAAGTAGTCAAAACTAATGAACAACACTTAGTATTTGATTACACAATGGGGTGACTAGAGTAAACACAAAATAATTGTTCATTTAAAAATAACTGAAAGGGTATAATTTGGTTGTTCATGACAGAAAGGATAAATTCTTGAGGGGATGGATACCACATTACCACATTTCCCTGATGTGATTATTATGCATTGCATTATCCTGATGTGATTATTATGCATTGCTTGCCTGTATCAAAGTGTCTTATGTACCTCATAAATATGTACACCTACTATGTGCCCACAAAAATTAAAAATACGAAAATGGAAAAAAACACATTTCTCAAGCTTTTTTATGAGGACCCTAAATTCATCTATGAGGGCTTCACCCTTATGACTTAATCTTCTCTTATAAGCTCTATCATTTAACACTATTATATTGGTGGTTAAGGTTCAACATATGAATTTTGAGGGACACACTTAGACTACAGCATACAATCAACTAATCTTCAACAAAGACATCAATAATACACACTGGGAAAATAACAGTATTTTTAATAACTGATGTTGGAAAATCTGATATTTACATGCAAAATCCAGTTATAAGAATTAACTCAAAATGGATTAAAGATTTATATAAAAGACTTGGAATTCTGAAACTCCTGGAAATACACATAGTGGAAAAACTCCTTGACATTGGCCTTGGCAATGGTTCTTCAGATATGGCACCAAAATTGTAGGCAATTAAAGCAAAACTAAACAAGTGAGACTACATCAAACCAAAAAGTTTCTTCACAGTAAAGAAAACAATCCACAAAATCAAAAGCCAATCTACAGAAAGAGAGGACATCTTTATAAACCATATACCCAATAAGAGATTTAGCTCCAAAATATATAAGGGATTCCAAGAAGTAAATAGCTAAATAAATAAATAAATATAAAAATAAACTTGATTAAAACTTGGGCAAATAACCTGAATACACATATTTTTTTCAAGAAAGATATAAATGATCAATAAGTATATGGAAATGTACTCAACACCACCAATCGTTAGGGAAATGCAAATAAAAACTGAGATGAGACATGAACTCACATGTGCTGGATGGCTATTACCCAAAAGTAAAAAAAAAAAAAAAAAGTGTTGATGAGGAAATCTCACTTCTGAGTTTATAAACAAAGAAATTTTAATCACTATATTAAAGCGATATCTTCACCCCATTGTTTGTGGCAAAATTATTCATAATAGCCAAAATATGAAAACAAAGTGTGACCATATTAGTAGTATTACTAATATTAATTAGTATGAACTAATTAAAATATTTAACACACAAAGGACAATTATGCTGTCTGATAAAAGGAAAAAAAAACTCTGCCATACACATATAGGGTTTTATGCTAATTGAAAAAATACACAGAAAGACAAAGGCTGAATGATCTCACTTACATGTGGAATCTAAAATAGTCAAACCCATAGAAGCAGAGAGTAAAATGGTGGTTGCAAAAGCTAGAGGTAGGTGAGAATGGGGTGATGTTAGTTAAGAGTACAAAATGATAGTTATAAAGATGAATATGTTAGGAGATACAATGCATATTGTGATAACTATAGTTAGCAACACATCATTTTACACTTAAAAAATTGTTAAGAGGGAATATCTCATGCTAAGTGTTTTAACACACACAAAAAAGTAGTGAAGCAGAATAAAAATTTTGGAGGTTATCAGTATATTTATTAACTTGAATATGGTGATGGTATTATGGATGTGTTCATATGCCCATACTCAATGAATTGTATACATTAAATGTGTGCAATTTTCTGTATATCAATTTTACTTCAAAATCTATTTTTTGACATGGAGTCTCACTCTGTTGCCCAGGCTGGAGTACAGTGGCATTATCTCGGCCTGATACAAACATCTTTGTCTCCCCTGTTCACTGATATGATTAAACTCTTGTTTTGTGTAGAAAGGGGGAATCCACTTTTGGGCCCATGTGAGTGTTGGTTGTGGTGTTGTTGGCTGGTTGGGTGGACCTGACCTCAGGCCCTGGGGAAAGTGGTCAGGTCCAAGCAATGTTGGAGTAAGCCAGGTAGTTTCTCAGTTCCTAGGACCCTCGATGGCTCACTAGGCAGCATGTATGAGTGCTGAATGGACTAAACTAGGATTGGAATACACCGGAGTTCAGATGCTGCCGAGACTAGCTTGGTCATGGAGAACCTAACCCAGCAGTGCTAGAGGAATTAAAGACACACACACAGAAATATAGAGTGTTGAGTGGGGATTGGGGGCTGACAGCCTTCAGAGCTGAGAGCCCCAGAGATTTACCCACATATTTATTGACATCAAGCCAGTGATAAGCATTGTTTCTATAGATTACAGATTAACTAATAGTATTCCTTACAGGAAACAAAGGGATAGACCAAAACTAAGGGATGGGCTCTGGCTAGTTATCTGCAGCAGAACACGTCCTTAAAGGCACAGATCACTCATGCCATTGTTTGTGGTTTAGGAATGCCTTTAAGCAGTTTTCCTCCCTGGGTGGGTCAGGTGTTCCTTGCCCTTACTCCAGTAAACCAACAAACTTTGGTGTGGGTGTCATGACCATCACAAACATGTCACAATGCTGCAGAGATTTTGTTTATGACCAGTTTTGGGGCCAGTTTATGGCCAGATTTGGGGGCCTGTTCCCAACAGATGCTGTTGTGATGGGAAAGGGTGGGCTGGTCTTTGGGTCACTGGCAGACTTCTCAGATGGGGGCAGGCATCTCAGGTGGTAGAAGCCCAAGGAAAGATTACAGGCCCATGGAAGTTGTATTCTCAGAAAAACTGTGGGTCAAATATTCTCAGAAGAGTGCCGGGCCTCATGTTCAAGAGGAGGCAGAAAAGCTGTGCTCTAGGCTTTTCACTGAGGAGGAAAGGACCCTTCAGTTGGGTTAATGGAGACTGGTGGCTCCTGGACATGTAGCATGCTCACAATTCCGTCCCACATGAATAATGCTGGATTTCACTGTGGGAGGTGTGCAAGGGTGCCAAATCTTCTCACTCCCATGCTAGCCTGGAGGTAGTAGGCATGAAGGTGTTGACAGTATCAAATGGAAAATGCTACTTGCTGGCTTCAGGGAATTGGGCCCTCAATTGAACTGAGCCATGTCTGGAATATTTATATGAGGGTGGGAAGGTTGCATGGGGGTGCAACTTAGTGAGCTCCATTTTGGCAAGGAACAGCAGAGGAAAGGAGTCATGAGTTGCACAGTCTGTCTACTTCTGCCAAATATTTTATATTTTGGCGGTAGCATCCACCCTGAAGACCCATGAAAGTGTCCAGCCTACTTGATCCCTTTATGGCCTGGGAGAAGCCAGGGCAGAGGCAGTGAGAGCAACAATCACAAAAGCCCTGTAAGCTATCTCTGGGAGCTATGCTCAGTGCATAGCCACGACTGCTATGTTCAGGCATGGGCAGGGTGGGCGTGCTGGGGGCGGTAAGGTGGCAAGCCTCATTTATCAGTGAGTAGTGGAGGCAGGGTGTTGTAAGGCATGCAATCTGCTCTCTGCTCCTCCATATTCTTGGCTGTGGCATACATGCTGGAGGTACTTGGAAGTGTCAGCCTTCTCAGTCCCTCTTTAACCATGGGTTACAGGGGCAGAGGGAGTGGTAGGGGCAATTGCAAAGGGCCTAATCAGCTACTTATGGCAGTTTTGGTCCCAGAGGAATGCAGAGCCAGCCATGTCTGGCTGCAGTTTGCAGGTGGGGGTGGGGCAGCTGCACTGGGAGCCTAATTAGGTGAGCCCTACTTGGCAAAGAGTAGGGGAGGTGAGGGGTTGCACAGTACACTGTCGGGCTGCTCCTCAGTACCATGGCTGTGGCACCTATCATAGGGACTTGCAAAACCACCTCACCTCCCTTTTTGGTGGGGTGATGGCAGCTGGCACCAGGCTGTTCAGGGACGTGTCCATGGGGTTCCATGTAAGCTTGATTAGTGCCTCTGCAAAAATCTCTGACAGCTCTCTGTGCCAGTATGAAGGACTGGGGAAATCAAGGGGGCTTTTTTATGCCTAGGATTGCAAGGGTCTATGGTGGAAGTGTGAATCCTTTAAAGACTCTCACTCACTCACCCTTTCCCCACATTATGGAGCTTTTCCAGACTCCTTACCAGTCCTCGGTGTACAGCTGCCTGGCTTCACTTCTCCCTGGTCTCCCTGAGTCCTGTTGCTTCCTTGGTGAATCCCAGAGTAATTTATTAGATGATCCACTTGAAGAACTATTATTTACTTGATATTTTGTTTCCTCTCTGTGAAAGGCAGCTACTAGATAGTTCCAGTCAGTCGTCTTGAACCACAGGCCCCAAATATACATTTTAAATAATCCAAGTTTATTTAAAAATAATATTATATTCCTTTCATAGTGGAAGAATTGTAAGACTAGTATATTTTTATTTCTTCACTCATATTCCTTAGCTCTTTTTTATTTTTTTCTTATCAAAAACATTTTAATTAATTCCAGAAATTTTTTTTAGGACTAACCATGTACCAGTACCACACTAAGCACAGGGATCTAAGGTTATGAAAGAATAAAAGCACTCAAGGAGAAAGAGAGGGAGAGGGAAAAGGGGAGGGAGGAATAAAGAGGGGAGTTTTTAGAAGGATGGAACTTTTTACAATGTTGTTATTATTATTCCTGAGGACTAAAATAGCAAAAAAACTAAAAAGCATTCATTAGATTTAACATCTTGTACATTACAGGAAACTTTTGAAAAGCAGTTTCTGCAGGGTAGAGGTCAAAATGTGGTTGGTTCATATTTTCATATTAAGGGAAAAAAGTAGACACAGCACATTCTTTTCTCTTTTTAAGAGAAAAGGTGTTAGTCTATCTCATAGGCTGAAGTCCAGTGGCACAATCATGGCTCACTGCCACCTCAAACTTCTGGGCTTAAGTGATGATCTCACTTTAGACTCCTAAGTAGCTAGGACTACAGGCATGCACCACCAAATAGAGCTACACAGCAGGTGTTGAGGAGCTTTCAGGGATCTTGATGTGAAGCAAATAAAAAGTGCAGGACAATAATTTCAGAAAGAAATAAAAGCAGAAAAAGAAGATTCTTTAGAGACATGAGAGAATTGACCTTATATGGTAAGGTTAAAACAAAAATACTACTAGAAGGGAAAATGTGGAAATTATAGGGGAGTAAGGAGGTAAAGTGCAATACCCCAAGAAGCAGCCAGAAATGGGACTTTGAAGACAGGTGTGGGGATTGGGTTTGGACAACAAACATAATAATAGCAGTAATGGCAACTGTATTAGTCAGGGTTCTCTTGAGGGACAGAACTAATAGGATACATGTATATATGCAAGTGAGTTCATTAAGGAGAATTGACTCACACAATCACAAGGTGAATTCCCACAATAGGCTGTCTGCAAGTTGAGGAGCAAAGAGGCTAGTAGTGACTCAGTCCGAGTCCCAAAACCTCAAAAGTAGGGAAGCCAACAGTGCAGCCTTAAGTCTGTGGCTGAAGGCTTGAGAGGCAAGGTGAAAAACTTGGAGTCTGATGTTCGAGGGCGGGAAGCATCCAGCACAGGAGAAAGACGAAGGCCAGAATACTCAGCAAGTCAACTCCTTTCACCTTCTTCTGCCTACGTCATTTTAGCTGCACTGACAGCTGATTAGATAGTGCCCACCCAGATTGAGGGTGGGCCTGCCTCTCCCAGTCCACTGACTCAAATGTTAATTTTCTTTGGCAATGCCTTCAGAGACACAACCAGGAACAATACTTTGCATCCTTCAATCCAATCAAGTTGACACTCAATATTAACCATCACAAGTCCACCCCTTGTAAACATGAACCCATACTCACCTTCTGAAATCATACATAATCCTCAAATAAAGACAATCATAAGATCATAATTACTGCTAACATAATACAGCTATCCTTTGTACAACCAGAAGCTCACTAATCCTTAACCTAAATGCTATTACTTAAAGTTAGCACCACTTAAATGTTGATGCGAAGTCAATAAATACTGTCACATGATAAAGAAAAAATAAAGGAAATAAAAATATTTTTAGTATAAGTGTAAACGTGCACACGCATTCTTAACAGAATAAGGAGAAAATATTTATGACAATTATAATCCTTATTTCTGCAACTGGTCACAAGGTCATAGCTGATATTGATGACTACCTCTCCTATTACTCACTCTGTATTCCCTGCCAAAGGCTCCAAACAGCATCCCTATCTGCCACTGATACCTGAAGCATGATTGGATCTGCTGAGTCATATGGCCCCAGTGGCAGAGCAGCTTTCACAGACATTTGCGGACCTGTTGCAGAGGCTTCTCTTGTTCTAGACACCACTCAAAACGAAGCATTTGACGTCACTCAATAAACAAGCTGGAGTAACACATCCAAATGAGAAATATGTTGCTTCTGAAATCCAAATAGGCCCTGTAGGCATTGTATCAGTTTTTGATTGTAGGAGCAGTCAAATGCAGTAACTTATTTTTCATCTAGAAAGAATATCTTTACAGGCCGCACCCCACTGGATGCCTATAAATTTCACTGAGGTAGAAGGTCCCTGAATTTTAGTAGGATTTATTTCCCATCCCCTGGCATGCAAATATCTTCCCAATCAGTACAGTGTGTTTGTTTACTATTTTTCCTCACGGGGAACAATCAGCACAATGGCGTAACAAAATGGAACAGTCAGTGTGATATCTTGTGGAAGAGAAAAGTGATCAAGATATCTGCAAATGAGGTTATGTCACAAAGTGGGAGAGTTGATATATCCCTGAGGTAGGAGAGTGAAGTTATATACCTGGCCTTGCCAGCTGAAGGCAAATTGCTTCTGGTGGGCCTTATGGACAGTAACAGAGAAAAAGGCATTTGCCAAATCAATGGCTGTATGCCATGTACCAGGAGATTTGTAAATTTGTCCAAGCAATGAAACCACAGCTTCAATTGGAGTCACCACTTGGTTAAGCTTACAATAATCCATGTCATTCATCAAGATCCATTTTCCTTCAGCACAGACCAAATAGTAGAGTTGAACAGGAGTGTTGTGGGAGTCACCACCCCTGTGTCTTTCAAGTCCTTGATGGTGGCACTAATCTCTGCAATCCCTTCAGGGATATGATAATGTTTTTGATATATTATTTTTCTAGGTAGAGGCAGCTCTAATGGCTTCCATTTGGCTGTTCCCATCATTATAGCCCTCACCCAACTGGTTAGGGAGCCAATGTGAAGCTTTTACCAGCTGGTAATTATGTTTATGCCAATTATGCATTCTGGCACTGGAAAAATGACCACAGGTTGAGTCCGGGGACCCACTGGACCTACTTTAAGTTGAACCTGTGCTAAAACTCCATTAATTACCTGACCTCCATAAGCTCCTACCTTAACTGGAGTACCACAGTGATGTTTTGTGTCCCCTGGAATCAACATCAGCTCAGAGCCAGTGTCCAGTAGTCCCTGAAAAGTCTGATCATTCCCCTTTCTACAATGCACAATTACCCTGGTAAAAGGGCAGAGGTCTTCTTGGGGAAAAATGGGAGAAAGATTAACAGTATAAACTGTCAGTAGTGTAGTGGGGTCCTTCCCCAAGGGGACCTGGCCTACCCTTCATTAATGGGGTTCTGTGTCTGTAAATTGATTCAAGTCTGGAAATTGATTGAGGGGCTGTGATTCTCTATATTTATAATTCAAATTAGTCTTTTATTCACTCAACCTGGAAGTTTTCTGCTTTCACAAATCAAGTAAGAATGCAGTAGGCTTCCTAGCAATTTTACTTCTAGGAACACTGTAATTAATTAGCCAATGTCAGAGCTCTGCACAAGTCAGACTATTCTGATTGCTACTTTGCCTCTGTTGTCCCTTGTAACTATGCCCACTTTGCCTTTGATGGTTGAGTGCTGCCACTTGGCTCCTGCCATCTCAGGATCCAATTGTTTTCATTGCCTTTAAGTTTTCCAATTGATTGACTGCAGTTCTCACTTTTAAGGTCTGGCATAAAGAGAAGAGCAATCACAGAGGTCTTCAAGGATGCAGGTGCTCCCCTCCTGAATCTGTGTCACAAGATATTAGTGAATGATATGTCTTCTAGACCTTCTGATATGGTTTGACTGTGTCTCCACCCAAATGTCACCTTTAATTTTGGTTCTCATAATCCCCAAGTGTCATGGTGGGGACCCTGTGAGAGGTAATGTAATCATAGAGGCAGTTACCGTCATGCTGTTCTCTTAATGGTGAGTAAATTCTCACAAGATCTGATGGTTTTATAAGGGGCATTTCCCCATTTTGCTTGGCACTTCTCCTTGCTGCCACCATGTGAAGAATGACGTTTTTGCTTTCCCTTCACCCATGATTGTAAGCTTCCTGAGGCCTCCACAGCCATGCTGAACTGTGAGTCAATTAAACCTCTTTTTGTTATAAATTACCAGGTCTCAGTCATATCTTTATTGGCAGTGTGAAAATGGATTAATACACTATCCCAGTTCGAATGAGTAGGTCTAAAGTGACTAACCACTCTAGTATTTTAATCTCCCTAAGCCTTTGGATCCCTTCCTCTACATTAAACCAAGGGAGATCAGACATTTCTAGTTCACTCACAGTGGTCCATTTTCTGATCTGTGTTTCAGCTAACCAAGAAAATAAACGATTAGAACGTTTTTTTAACTCCCTGAGCTACAACATTAAATGCAGAATCCCTGCTTAGTGAGCCCGTATTAATAAATTCAGCCTAATTCAACATCATGTTACTTCCTCCATTATCCTTCACCCTTATTAACCAATCCCATACCTGTTCTCCAGATTTTTGCTTATACAAATTAGAAAACTCAAGCAGTTCTTTTGGAATGTAGCACACCTCCTCATGGGTCACACTCTGAACCTCACTTATAGGGGCCCACTGGGACATGAGTCTAGTTATAAGTCGAGAAGCAAACAGGGGTGTTGGAGGTGGGTCCTGAGGAGAATCAGCATTGTCTTGCCTGACAACTGCCTCAGGCAGTGCAGGGCTAATCTCAGAGAAAGGTGGGAAGGCTGATGGCAGTGTAAGTGGGAGGGGGGTGTTGATGCCATGGGACTGGGGAGGCTGTTTCCTCTGGCAAAAAAAGCGTCATCAGAATTTAGGAATTCAGTGCCCCCAACTTCTTCAGAGTCCTCTCACACATCCCCATTCGAAGTTGCAGGGCCCCATTCTTTTCCAATCAATGACCTCATTTGAATAGCAGACACCTGGCAAGGTTTGGCATGCATCTTTCATTGCAAGTCAGCCACTTACATGATAAGAGCTTATGTCTGATTTTCCACAATTTCAGCCCTTTGTTTACAAGAGATAAGACTCTCACTCAGGGCAATCTTAGAAGACTCAAGACTCAGTATGTGCTTCTGGAGCCTGGAGTTAGAATCCATGAGCTCATCATTTTCTTTCATCACTTTGTCCAGCAAACTTAGGAGCAACAAAACAACTTCATTACATTCCATGGATCTCCACCTATGGTCAAAGTTATTATGTGCAGAGTCACTAAACTCCTTGATTCTCAAGAGTAGTGAATCAGGAGTATCAAATGCATTCTATTGGGGGCACCTGCCCCCAATATTTCAACACAGGTTCTTTCAATTTTCCATAAGTGTCAGCTGGCTGGCAAATAGAGACAGTACAAAGAGAGGAATTTTACAGCTGGGCCGCTGGGGGTGACATCACTTATTGGTAGGACCGTGATGCCTGCCTGAGTCTCATACCAGCAAGTTTTTATTAAGGGTTTCAAAAAGGGGAGGGGGTGTGAGAACATGGAGTAGGTACAAAGATCACATGCTTCAAAGGGCAAAAAGCAGAACCACTAATAAGGGTCTAACAAAGATCACATGTTTCTGAGGGAACAGGACAAAGGGAAAAAGCAGAACTACTGATAAGGGTCCAACAAAGATCACAGGGCAAAGGGCAAAAACAGAACCACCGATAAGGGTCTATGTTCAGTGGTGCACATATTGTCTTGATAAACATTTTAAACAGCAGAAAACAGGGTTTGAGAGCAGGGAACTTGTCTGACCACAAATTTGCCAGGGCAGGGTTTTCCCAACCCTACTAAGCCTCAGGATACTGCAGGAGACCAGGGCGTATCTCAGTCCTTATCTCAACTGCACAAGACAGACATTCCCAGAGCGGCTGTATATAGACCTTCCCCCAGGAACACATTCCCTCCAAATGGTATTGATATTAATATTCCTTGCTAGGAAAATAATTTAACAATATATTCCCTACTTGCACACCAGTTTATAGGGTCTATGCAAGAAGAAAAATATGGCTCTTTTTGCCTGACCTGCAGGCAGTCAGACCTTATGGTTGTCTTCCCTCATTCCATAAAAATTGCTGTTACAATTTTCTTTCTCAAGGTGGACTGATTTCATATTCTTCAAACAATCAATTTGTACAGTTAATACAATTATCACAGTGCTCCTGAGGTGACGTACATCCTCAGCTTATGAAGATAATAGGATTATGAGATTAAAGTAAAGACAGGCATAAGAAATTATAGAAGTATTATTTGGGAATGGATACATGTCCATATTAACATGAAATCTTCATAACTTATGTTCCACTGCCATGGCTCCAGCTGGTACATGCATTCGGGGTCCCTGACTTCCCGCAACAGCATTCATTTTACATAAATCTCTAAATTTTCACACCTAAGACTACCAGTGTTCTCCATACTTTTGGAAGTAGAGTTCTTAGCATTTTGGCGTCTAACCAGATTAAGCATTCAACCCTAGAAACCCCATAACCAATTAAATAAATCAATCCTTAAAATTCTGATTCTATAGAACCACTCCTGGTAGCAAAAATCCGTATTAGTCAGGGTTCTCTAGAGAAACAGGACTAATAAATATTTAATATATATATATAATCTTATATTATATATGTATATATACTTTCACATATATTTTATATGTATAACACACATATTTTATATATTATATATAATAAATATTATATACATTATATATTAAATATTTTATATATATTGAATATTATATATTTTATATACTATATAACATATATTTTATACATAGTATATTATATATTTTATATACTGTATATAACTTATATTTTATATAATACATAATATATATTTTATATATCATATATTATGTATATTTTATATATATTACATACATTATATATGTAATGTATTTTATATATATTACATACATTATATATGTAATATATTTTTTATATATTACATATATTATATATAATATATGTAATATATTTTATATATATTACATACATTATATATAATATATGTAATATATTTTATATATATTACATACATTATATATAATATATGTAATATATTTTATATATATTACAGATGTTATATATAATATATGTAAAATATTTTATATATATTACATACATTATATATAATATATGTAATGTATTTTATATATATTACATACATTATATAATATATGTAATGTATTTTATATATATTACATACATTATATATAATATATGTAATGTATTTTATATATATTACATACATTATATATAATATATGTAATGTATTTTATATATATTACATACATTATATATAATATATGTAATGTATTTTATATATTACATACATTACATATATTATATGTAATGTATTTTACATACATTACATATAATATATGTAATGTATTTTACATACATTACATATAATATATGTAATGTATTTTACATACATTACATATAATATATGTAATGTATTTTATATGTATTACATACATTATATGTAATGTATGTAATATATTTTATATGTATTACATACATTATATGTAATATATGTAATATATTTTACATATATTACATACATTATATGTAATATATGTAATATATTTTACATATATTACATACATTATATGTAATATATGTAATATATTTTATATATTACATACATTATATATGTAATATATTTTATATATATTACATACATTATATATAATATATGTAATATATTTTATATATATTACATACATTATATATAATATATGTAATATATTTTATATATATTACATATAGTACATATAATATATATAAAATATATATTTTATATATGCATTATATATAATATATTTTATGTATACAATATATTATATATATGTTGTAAATATTATATTAATATATATTTATAAAATATATGAATATATATTAAATGTAATATATATTTATATATAAAAACATATATTTATATATTATGTAAACATATATTTATATTACATATTTACATATACTATATATAATATAAATATCATATAAATACATTATATACATTATTTATATAAGATACATGTTATAAATGATATATTTTATATATAATATATAACATATGTGATATATAATAGCCATAATATCCATAATATATATTATATATATTATATATTATATCTATAAGATATAATATATATAATATATATTATATCTATAATATATAATATATATTATATCTATAATATATAATATATATAATATATATTATATCTATAATATATAATATATATAATATATATTATATCGATAATATATCATATATATAATATATTATATAATACATATTTTATAGATATAATGTATAATATATGTATAAAATATGTATTATATAATACATATTTTATCTATATAATACATATAAAATATATATTATGTATATTTTGTATATAATACATATAAAATATGTATTATATATAATACATATTTTATATATAATATATATTTTATAGATATCTATATTACATATATAATATATAGTATACATAATATATCACATATGTTATATATTTTATATATATCATATATTACGTATATAATATATATCATATATTACGTATATAATATATATCATATATTACGTATATAATATATATCATATATTACGTATATAATATATCTTATATATTACGTATATGATATATATATTATATATTACGTATATAATACATATTATATATTACGTATATAATATATATTTTATATATTACGTATATAATATATATTTTATATATATTATATATGTTACATATATAACATATATTTTACATATATATGTTTTATATGTAAAATATATGTTATATATGTTATATATGTAACATATATTTTATATATGTTATATATGTAACATATATTTTATATATGTTATATATGTAACATATATAACATATTTTATATATGTTATATATGTAACATATATGACATATATTTTATACATATTACATATGTTACATATAATATATATTATATATTATATATGTTAGATATAATATACATTTTATATTTAATATATTACATATATATTTTATATACATTACATATATAATATATATTTTATATGCATTACAGATATAATATATATTATATATTACATATATAATATATATTTTATATATTATGTATATTATATATTTTATATATTACATATATAATATATATTTTATATATCACATATGTTATATATTTTATATATTACATATATAATATATATTTTGTAGATATTACATGTATAATATATATTTTATAGATATTACCTGTAAAATATATATTTTATAGATATTACATGTATAATACATATTGTACATATTACATGTATAATATGTATTTTATACATATTACATGTATAATATATATTTTATACATATTACATGTATAATATATATTTTATACGTATTACATATAGAATATATACATGAAACTGAGTTCATTAAAGATAATTGACTCACACGATCACAAGGCAAAGTCTCATGATAGGTCATCTGCAAGATGAGGACGAAGGACGCTAATAGTGACTCAGTCTTAGACCCAAAATCTCAAAAATAAAGAAGGTGACAGTGTAGCCTTCATTCTGTAGCTGAAGGCCCGAGAACCACTGGTGTAGGTTCAAGAGTTCAAAAGATGAACTTGGGGTGTGATGTTCAAGGGCAGGAAGCATCCAGCAAGGGGAAAAAGATGAAAGCCAGAAGACTCAGCAAGTAAACTCCTTCCACCTTCTTCTGCCTGCTTTATTCTAGCTGCGCTGGCAGTGGATTAGATGGTGTCCACACAGATTGAGGGTGGGCCTGCCTTTCCCTGTCCACTGACTCAAATATTAATCTTCTGTGACAATACCCTCACAGACACACCCAGGAACAATACTTTTCATCCTTCAATCCAATGTAGTTAACACTCAATAGTAACCATCACAGTAACTAATAAGTATTGATCCCTATGTGCTATACCTGCATAAGGATTATATATGTTATTTAATCTTCTCCCTAAGACTGTTAGATGTTTATAATTATAACCCCATTTTACTGGTAACTTATAAATGTGAAACACTAAGAGAAGTAGCATAGATATGGGCAAGTTTTTAGGTGGGGAAATAAATTAAGGTATATATTTTGTGTGCCTCACTTTGGCTTTGTAAAGCAGAAGATGAGTAAATCTACTGAGAATGAAGAAGAAGCTGATACAGTATAGGTTTGGGGTTTAATTGTGAAAGTTGGAAATAGTTGTGGAGAACTTGGAAGTGGCCTCCAAATAGAAATTATAGAAGACTTCCTGAGAAGATCTGAGGAACTGAGGTTCAAGATTATGGATTTTCAAAAGTTCCTATCAACTTAATTGTGCCATTTTCTCCAGCTGTACTTGTATCCCAGTGAGCAGAGGAGGTGGACACCTGGTTTTGACACCAGGATCACAGTCTTTCTCTGCAACTCCCAGAGCTGCCAGCACCTTGAAGACATCAGTGTTCACATGATGGCCAATAGAATATGACATCATCAAATATCCTTTACTCTCTCCATTCCAATTATCTTCCACTCTACTCCATTTAACCCATTCACTCCATGTTCATTTCATGAACCACATTATGAACTTTATTTGCAAAATATATATTCTGAGACCTTATTATCAGTACTTAAGTTGTCCATCTTTTCCAAAGCTATGAGATTTATCTTATCAACCCAGATCTCAAGTTAAATCTTTTTATCCATTTAGAGTTTTTTAAAAATTCTCTTTCTGTCCTCTATCGCTCTCTCTTTCTCTCCCCCCTGTGGAGTCAAATCTTAATAGCCAAGACATTGAGGAAAATGCCTCAAAGACATTTCAGAGACCTCCACAGCAGCCCTACCCATAGCAAGCCTGGTAACTTAGGAGTAAAGTATGGTTTCATAGGCCAGGCCCAGGGGCTGGCTGCCCTTCACAACCTTGGAAAACTACTGCTTCCTGCCTCCCAGCCACTCCATCTCCAGGTGTGGCTAAACGACCCCCAATTATAGTCCAGGCCACTGTTCCAGAATGTGCAATCTGCCTTAGCAGTTTCCACGTGGTGTTAAGCCTGTGGGTACACAGAGGGCAAGAGCTGAGTATCAGGAACTTCTGCATAGATTTCAGAGGATGTGTGAAAATGCCTGGATGTCCAAGCAGAAGTCTGCTGCAGGGGCAGAGCCCTCATGGAGAACCTCTCTGAGGACAGTGCATGGGAAAAAATATAAAGTTGGAGCCCTCACACAGAGTTCTCACTGGGGCACTCCCTAATGGAGCTGGGAGAATATGTCCAGTGTCCTACAGAACTCAGAATCATTGATCAACCAACAGCTTGCACCATGCACCTGAAAAATCACAGCTTCTCAATGCTGGGCTGGGAAAACAACTATGAGGACTGTACCTTGCATAGCTACAGGCGCAGGGCTGCCCAAGTCCTTGGTCGCCCACTCCTTGCATCAGTGTTGCCTGGATGTGAGACATGGAGTTAAACGGGATTATTCTGGAACTTTAAGATGTAATTAATGCCATGCTGGCTTTAAAACTCACATGGGCCCTGTAGCCCCTTTGTTTGTGCTGATTTATCCCTTTTGGAACAAGTGTATTTACCCAATTTCTGAACCCCCATTGTATCTTGGAAGTAGCTAACTTGTTTTTAATTTTACAGGCTTATAGATGGAAGGGACTTGCCTCATCTCAAATGAGGCTTTGAACTGTGGAATTTTGAATTAATGCTAAAAGGAGTTAAGACTTTAGAGACTATCGAGAAGGAATTATTGCATTTTGCAATGGGAGAATGACATGATATTTGAGAGGGGCTAGGGGCAGAATGATAAGGTTTTTGTTTGTGTCCCTGCCCAAATCTCATGTTGAATTGTAATCCCCAGTGCTGGAGGAGTGGCCTAGGATGAGGTATTTGAGTCATGGGAGTGGATTTCCTACATGCTTTTCTCATCATGGTGAGTGAGTTCTCTCGAGATCTAGTCTAGTCATTTAAATGTGTGTAGCACCTTCCTCTTTGCTCTCTTCCTCTTGCTCTAGACATGTAGGTTGTGCCTACTTCCCTTTCAACATTCACCATAATTGTAAGTTTCCTGATATCTTGCTTCCTACACAGCCTGCAGAACCATGAGCAAATCAAACTTCTTTTCTTTATAAATTTCCCAGTCTCAGGTAGTTCTTTCTAGCAATGTGAGAGCAGACTAATACAGTGTATATATATTTAAGATAGTTAGGTCTTCTTGTTGATCTGGACCCTTTACCAGTATGAAATACCTTTCTTTTGTCTTTTTTGGTCTTCGTTGTTTAATAATGCAACTCCTCCTTTTTTTTTTCATTTTCTTGGTAGTTTTTTTTCCATCTCTCTATTCTGAGCCTAAATGTGTTGTTGCATGTGAGATGGGTTTCTTGAAGACAGTATGCCATTGGATCTTGGTTCTCTATACAGCTTACTACTTTGTGCCTTTTAATTGGGGCCTTTAGCCCATTTTCAGTAGATGGTAGTATTGATAAATGTAAATTCGATCCTGTCATCATGATGTTACCTGGTTGTTATATAGACTTACTTGTGTGGTTGCTTTATAGTGTGACTGGTTTGTGTACTTAAGTATGTTTATGTAGTGGCTGGTATGGTATTTTAATATTTAGTGCTTCCTTCTGGGTTCTTGTAAGGCATGTTTGGTGACAACAAATTATTTCAGTATTTGCTTGTCTGAAAATGATCTTATTTCTCCTTTGCTTATAAAGCTTAGTTTGGCCAGATATAAAATTCGTGGTTGGAACTTTGTTTCTTTAAGAATGTTAAATGTTGGCCCTCAATATCTCTGGCTTGTAGAGTTTCTGCTAAGAGATTCATTGTTTCTCTGATGGGCTTCTTTTTGTGGGTGAACTGACCTTTCTAGCTGCCTTTAATATTTTCTCATTTTGATCTTGTACAATTATATCAGTATGTGTCTTGGTGATAATCTTTTTCTGAAATATGTAACTCGGCTTCTAATTTGAATGTTGGCTGCTCTAGCTAGGTTGGAAAAGTTCTCATATATGATAACCTAAAATATGTCCTCCAAGTTGCTTCCACTCCCCATCTCTTCCAGAGACACCAATGAGTCATATATTTGGTCTCTTTAAATAATCCCATACTTCTAGGCAGTATTATTTATTTTTTTCTCTTCATTTGATACTGTTTTATTTAAGAAAACCAGTCTTTCAACTCTGATATTTTTTGGCTTGGTCTATTCTGCTATTAATGCTTGCATTTTGAAATTATTATAGTGTGTTTTTCATCTCTATCAGGTCAGTTACATTCTTTTCTATACTGGCTATTTTGTCTGTCATATCCTTTATCATTTTATTATAATTTTTAGCTTCCTTGGAATTGATTTTAACATACTGCTGCATCTCGATCATCTTCATTCATTCTCATATTTGGAAATGTTATTTCTATCATTTTAATCATCTCAGCCTGGTTCAGAACACTTGCTGAAAAGTTAGTGGGTCATTTGGAAGAAAGAAGACACTTTGGCTTTTAAAGTTGTCAAGAGTTCTTGTGCTGGTTCTTTCTCATTTTGTGGGCTGGTGTTATTTTAATCTTTGAAGTTGCTGTCTTTTGGATTTTTTTAAATCCTATTTGATGGCCTTGAGGCTTTGTGTTATAAGCTAGGTTCAGATAACTGGCTTCATTTCTGGACTATTTTAAGGGGCAAAACCTCAGCTCACAACTTTTATACTGTGTGCGGTAACTCTGGAAGATAAATACTGGAGCCCAATTTAGTTCTTTGTCTTCTCAAATTTAGGAATTCGGTGCACTTGTGGGTCTTAGGTGTGACTGGACCACTGGTCGAAGCACTCTGATGGGTGGTGTCAGCCAAAGCATTTAATAGGGCTGTGGCAGTGGAATTCATCTTTATTCATGCCTTCCAGCAACAGCAACAGTAGCAGCATGGTGGGGTGCATGCTTGTTGGCTGTGGCAGGATGTTAGCAGGTGAAAGCTTGCTCACCTTTGTGAGAATATTTGCAACAGTAACAGACATAGCACAGTGCAAGGGTGTGTGGGGGGGTCTGCTACTCATGACTGCATGTAATTTGTCCTGGTGGTAGTGTTAGCATGTGGGTGGGGTGCTGGTGGGCACGGGGTGGTGTTCACCCTCTGTGCATGTTTACACAGATAGACGAGGCCATGCAGGATGGGGAAGGATCAGCTGTTTTTCTTGCTTAGTTTCACCCCCAGCAGCAGTGTTGGGGCAGGAGTGGGGTGCCATTCGGGGCAAGGTCAGCAGGCTCTGTGGCCACCAGGGCTCTGACTGCAATGGCAGTACAGTGAGGGAGAGGGGTGGATTGCACTTACACTGGTGGCCGTGGCAGGGCAGGGTGCATGCCTGTGTACATTCTGGTGGGGCAGGTAGGGCATGATCCACCTGTGCACACATATGCCAGCAAAGTGATGTTGGCGATGGCCATGGGGTTGAAGGAAGCTTCAGTGGGGTAGAGAGTGAGTGGGCTTGTGTATGACTGCGGGGGCCGACCCACTGAAGCTCTCCAACAGTCAGAGGCAGTCCATCAGCACAAAAGCTATGATGTGGGCCCAAAGAGCATCCATTCCCCACAGTTGTTAGAGACCAGGGATGAGTTCTAGGCACAGGGTTCTCAGCTAGCTGACTCTTCAGCCTGGCTTATGTGTCTTCCTTCAGTGTCTTTCCTCTGAAGTTCTGTTAGGAGTGTGTCAGTCATATCAGTCCCTTGGTGACAGCTCCTCCACTGGTTGTGTCTAGTCGGTCATCTTGCCAGGATTTCTCCATTTCTTCTTATATTTTCACTTTTATTTATTCCATAAACAACCATTACTTTGCTACTTTCATTGCCTCAAATAGGTAACTGTCAACTTGAAAAACTTGAAAAATGAAAAATAATTATTTAACTTTAATTTATTCCACTTCTCAGAATTTTTTATGCATATTTAGTCTTCACTACTGTATCACGTTTCTTCTTTTTGAAGAATTTTCTATAAAATTTCTTGTATAGAAGCCCTTCTAACAAGAAATTATTTCCTTTTTTTGGCAAAGTATTTATTTCTATTTTTGACTAATATTTTTCCCAAATACGTAATTTGGTTTGACTTTTTTTCCTACAGAAACTTTAAAGCGGCCACCCCATTTTATTATTCCTTTCACAATTTCCAAGAAGAATTCCACTGTAACTCTTATTGGTGTTGCTCAAAATGTAAGCACAAACTTTCTCTCTCAATTATCTCCCATTTTTTCCTTTGTCTTTGGTTTTAAGAAGTTGAACATTATATGTCTAGGTTTAGTGTTATTGGTATTTATTCTGCTTGGTGTTTTCTGAGCTTCCGCATATTTGCTTTGGTTTCTGCCATGAATTTTGAGAAGTTATTGGCTACTATTTGTTTTATTTCTGTATATTATGTTAAAAATGCTTAATATGAGATCTACTCTTAAATTTTTAAGTGTGCAATACATTATTCTTGACTATAGGTGCAATAATATATAGCAAATCTCTAGAGATTATTCATCTTACTTTACTAAAACTTTATACCCATTGATTAGTAACTAGTCATTACATACCCCACTCCAGGCCCATGGCAATCACCATTTCACTTTTGATTCCAGAAATTTGCCTATTTAGATATCTCATATAAGCGGAAGCATGCATTTGTCTTAGTCCACTCTCTGTTGCTTACAACAAAATACTTGAAACACAGTGGGTAATCTATAGCAAAAAGGAATTTATTTTTTATAGTTATAGAGACTGAGAAGTTCAAGGTCAAGGGATCTCATCTGATGAGGACCTTCTTCCTGGTGGGAACATTCTGCCGAAGCTGAAACCTCACATCTCTGCTTATCTTTGCTCTTTTGGGGGCTCTTTCTGAAAAATCTCTATCTGGATGCCTTGGATTTTGAGAACATCCTTTGACATGTGGTAGAGGCTGTCAACCCTTTTCAAGTCTTTCTTTCTTCAAATCTGAAGAATTATTACCATGTGGATGTTGCCAAGGTTTATTACTTGTTATTCCTGGATCTGAAGCATGAGATGCACTTAACACCTCTTGAGCCATGATTTCGGCTGGCTATGAAACACTGCAATGGTGTGTGGGGACCAGTGTTCTAAGGTGACTCTTAGTAGTGAGCCCATGGAGAGTGTCCAGGCCTGCTGCCTGAAACCTGAAACCAGTCTGCCCTTCTAGGTGTTTGATTCCATGATGAAAGTGGCAGCCTTGAAAATATCTGAAATGCTTTTTTCTTCCATTGTCTTGAGGAATAGCACCTAGCTCTTTTCTATGTGTGCTTATTTAGAAAATGGCGATTGGGCTACACCCTTGGTTTTCTCTCCTGGACACATTTTTGTACTGGCCACTTTTGTGGCCAGGCTAAGCATTTTCCAAATAAGTTTACTCTGTTTTCCTTTTAATTATGAATGCTGTTTTTAAATTGTTCTTTTTCTTCAGAATATCACTGTGAGTGGCCAAAATTATCCAAGAACCTCCTTCTATATTTTGTGTAGAAATTTCTTCTGCAAAATATCCTGCTGTATCACTCACAAGTTCAGCCTTCGACAAAGCCCTTGGGCATGGACAAAATTCATCCAAGACATTTGCCAATTTATGAGAAGGATGGCCTTTACTTCAATTTCTGTTCCTTACTCTTCAGTTCTATCTAAAACGTCATCTGAATGGCCTTTACCTTTCTACACCTATCAGCATTCTGGACATGACCACTTAAAAAAGCTCTAAAAAGGTTTAAATTTTTTCTTGTCTTTTTGTCTTCTACATCCTCACCAGAATCTGGGCTGTTTCTAGCCTTTTTCTCTAAATTCTTCTAGCATGTGTCAATTGCTCATTTTCAAATCTACTCCCACACTTTTGAATATTTATTATCAGTAAGACCTCACCCCTTGGTACCAATTTTTGTCTTGGTCCATTTTCTGTTGCTTATGACAAAATACCTATAACTGGATGAGTTATAAAGAAATAAAATTAATTTTTACTGCTTTTGGGGCTGCAAAGTTAAAGATCAAGGAGCCAGATCAAATGAAGGCCTTCTTGCTGTTGTGGGCTCTCTGCAGCGTCCCAAGGTGGCAAAGGGAATCACAGGGCTAGGGATCTGAGTGTGCCAACTCAGGTTTTTCCTCTTCTTATAAAGCAACACATTTACTCCCATGATAACTTATTAATTGAATCTCTCATTAATCTCTTAATTTATTAATCCATTAAGACTAATCCATATATAGGGGCAGAGCCCTCTTGATTCAAACACCTGTTAAAGGCCCCATCTCCCAATACTGCCAAATTGGGAATTAAATGTCAACATGAGTTTTAGAGGGAAAAAATACACCATAGCTCTTAGCAGCATTTAAAATGTTGTTACATATTTCAGAATTTACATTTTTTAAAGGAAAATTGTATTCTATTGTGTATGTATACACCACATTTTATTGATTGAATAATTTGTCAATAAATACTTAGTTTGTTTCCACATATTAGCTACTGTGAATATAATTACAATGGATATAAGGGTAATAATACCTTCTTGAGATTATAATTTCTATTCTTTTGGATGAATGCTTAGAAGTGGGATTGACAAATAGTATGTTAGTTTTATTTTAAATTTTTTGAGAAAGTTGCAAACTGTTTTATTTATCAGCTGCACCATTTTGCAGTCCCATGTACAGTGTACCAAACTTCCATTTTTTTCACATCATCACCAACACTTGTTGTCTTTTACTTTTTTTGGTAGCAGCCATTCTGAAAGTTGCAAGGTGATATTGCATAGTCGTTTTAATTTGCATTGTTCTGATGATTAGTGTGAGTAAGCATTTAAAAATATATCTATTGGCCATTTGCATGTCTTCTCTAGACAAATATCTACCTATGTTCTTAGCCCCTTTTAAAAATCAGAATATTAGAGTTTTTTTGCTATTGAATTATAGATGTTCCTTATTTTTTTTGAGTTTATCTCTTATCAAATATATTGTTTCCAAATACATCTCATTCTGTAGGTTGCATCTTCACTCTGTTGATTGTTCCCTTTGCTGTACAGAAGTTTTTGGTTTTATGTAGTTTCACTTGTTCATTTTTGGTTTTGTTGTCTATACTTTTCATGCCATAGCTGAGAAATCATTGCCAAGACCATTAAAAATGATTTTAATGTGTTCTAAAACTTTTACAGTTTCCATATTGAGTTAATTTTTTATTATGATGTAAAATGATTAAGTTTTTTCTTTCACATGTGTGGGGGAAGTTTTTCCAATGGCATTTGTTGAAGAGACTATCATTTTTCATTGTATTTTCTTGGCAGACTTATAAAAGATCCATTGACCATACATGTATGAATTCTTTTTTTTCTGAGCCCTGTTTTGTTCCATTGGTCTATATATCTTATTTTATGCCATACTCTTTTAACAGCTATGGTGTTACAACATATTTTGACATCATAAAATTTGATACATTTAACTTTTGTTTACTGAAGATTGATTTGGCTAAGTGTGGCCCTTTGTGTTTTCAAATAAATTTTATATATACATTTTTATTTTTGTAAAGAGTACCAATTTGATTATCATAGAAATTGCATTAAATTTGTAGATCACTTTCAATAGTATGAACATTTTAACAACATTGTCCCCCAATTAATTAACACAAGATTTTTTAATGTATGTGGTCTTGTTTAATTTAGTTTATCATTTTTTAAATTATTTAATATAGATGTCTTTTGTCTCTTTGTTTATTCCTAGTTTTACTTACATTTTTGTAAGGGGTGCTAATTTGAATTGAATTGTTTTCCTAATTTTCTTTCCAGATGCTTTGTTTTTAGTGTATAGAACTGTAACTGGTTTTTGTATGTTGATTTTGTATTATGAAACTATTGGGGGTGGAGGAAAAAGATGGCTGACTACAAGCAGCTAGTGTGTGGTTCTCTCATTGAAAGAAGAAAAAGTCAAGGGGCAAGGCCAAGACAGTCAACTAGAAACAGCTGCTGTCGAAGGCTCTCACTGAGAAGAACCAAAAGAGTGTAGGAATCCTGCACCAGCAACCGAGGTATCCAGGTTCTGACATCTGGACTGACTAGGCTGTTGGTGTGACCCACAGAGAGCAAGGAAAAGCAAGGTGGTTCAATTGCCCACTTGAGAGCCACATGGGCCAAGGGGACCGCCCCACCCACAGACAAGGAAGGCAATGAATAATAGTGCTACCCCACCTGGGAAACTGTGCTTTTTCCATGGATTTGTGCAACCCACAGATCAGAAGTTTCCACTCATGAGCCCATGCCATGAGGACCTTGGGTCCCAACAACAGAGCCATGCACATTCTCAACAGCCACTTTGCTGGAAACTGCCTAAGACTACTGAGCTCTCTGAGGAGGGGTGGCCATCATCACTGTGGCTGTCTGCTGCCCAGGGTGACTTAGATACCTAAGGAAGGGGCAGCAGCCATCACCATGGCTGCCTGTGCCTAAGACAACTGAGCTCCCTGAGGGAGAGTCATCAGCCTTCACTGTGCCTACCTGCTGTCTAAGACAACTGAGCTCCCAGAAGAGGGGTGGCCATGGTCACTGTGGCTGCTTGATCCCTAAGACAACTGAACTCCCAGGAGGGAACGGCGTCAGCCATCACTGCAGCTCCAGTCCACCGTTTTTCCCCTGCTTGTGCCAGAGAGACTGGATGGCTTGGACCCAAGAGTAATTCCCCACAGTGCAGCACCACAGTTGTGGCAGATTGTGGCCAGACCACCTCTTTAGGCCAGACCTTGACCCACCCCTTCTCACTGGGTGGGGCCTTCCTGCAGGATATTTGGCAACTCCAGCCAGGGGCTTAGGAAAAAAACTCTGATATCCCTGGGCTTCAGCCCCTTGGAAGAGGGGTGGCCTTGGTCTCCACAGACCAGCAGACTTAGTATTTCCCCCTGCTGGCTCTGAGGAACCTGGGCAGCCCAGATGAGTGAGCTTCCCTCTAGCATAGCACACGCCCTCCACCAAGTGTCAGTCAGAGTGCTTCGTTAAGCAGGTCTTGGATCCCAAGCCCCTTGACTGAGTGAGAACCCCCAACAGAGGTTATCACCAGACACCTTATGCAGGAGTGTTCCTGCTGGCATCCGGGTGGTGCCCTTCAAAGACAGAAATCACAGGCAACAATCTTTGCTGCTCTCCAGCCTCCTTGAGGTCGAACCAGGTGTGGGTGGGACCCAGGAGAATAGGGACTGAAGTGAACCCCCAGAAAACTACAGCAGCCCTACAGAAGAGAGGCCTGACTGTTAACAGAAAAACAAATGAACAGAAAACAACAATAACAGCATCAACAAGAAATTTCCCACAAAAACCCCATTTAAAGGTAAGCAGTCTCAAAGATTGAAACTAGACAAACTCATAAAGATGAGAAAGAATCAACAAAAAATTGCTGAAAACTGAGATGGCCAGAGTTCTACTTCTCTTCCAAATAATTGCAACAGCTCTCCAGCAAGGGCACAGAACTGGACGGAGGATGAGATGAATGAACTGACAGAAATAGGCTTCAGAATGTGGGTAATAACAAACTTCACTGAGCTAAAGGAGCATGTTCTAACCCAATGCAAAGAAACTAAGAACAATGATAAAATGTTACAGGAGCTGTTAACTAGAATAGTCAGTTGAGGGAGAAACATAAATGAACTGATGGAGCTTAAAAACATAGCTCGAGAACTTTGAGACACAAACACAAATATGAATAACCGAACTGATCAGGCAGAGGAAAGAATAGCAGAACTTGAAGACTATCTTGCTGAAATAAGGTAGGTAGAAAAGATTAGAGAAAAAAAATGAAAAGAAATAAACCAAATGTCCAAGAACTATGGAACTATGTAAAAAGACTGAACGTATGACTGATTGAAGTACTGAAAAGACTGGGAGAATGGAACCAAGCTGAAAAACACACTTCAGGATATAATCCAGAACTTCCCCAACCTAGCAAGACAGGCCAGCATTCAAATTCAGGAATTCCAGAGAACCCCAGTAGATACTCCAAGAGAAGAACAACCCCAAGATACATAATCATCAGATTCTCCAATGTCAAAATGAAGGAAAATGAGGTTAAGGACAGCCAGAGAGTAAGGCCAGGTCACCTACAAAGGGAAACCCACCAAACAGCGAACCTCTCAGCAGACACCCTACAAGCCAGAAGAGAGTCGGCACTCAACCAAAAACTTCTAAACAGCAAAAGAAACCACCATCAGAGTGAACAGACAATGTACAGAATGGGAGAAAATTTTTGCAATCTATCCATCTGACAAAGGTCTAATATCAAGATTCTACAAGGAACTTAAATAAATTTACAAGAAGAAAACAACCCCATCAAAAAACTGTGCAAAGGATATGAACAGACACTTCTTAAAAGAAGACATTTATGTGGCCAACAAATATGAAAAAATAGCTCAATGTCACTGATCATTAGAGAAATGCAAATCAAAATCACAATGAGATACCATTACACACCAGCCAGAATGAAGATTTTTAAAAGTCAAGAAACAACAGATGCTGGAAAGGCTGTGGAGTAATAGGAATACTTTTACACTGTTGTTAGGAATGTTATTTAGTTCAACCATTGTGGAAGGCAGTGTGGTAATTCCTCAAAGATCTAGAAACAGAAATACCATTTGACCCAGCAATCTCATTACTAGGTACATACCCAAAGAAATATAAATCATTCTATTATAAAGTTGCATGTACGTGCATGTTCACTGCAGCACTATTCACAATAGAAAAGACTTGGAACCACCCAAATGCCCATCAATGATAGACTGAATAAAGAAAATGTGGCACATATACGCCATGCAATACTATCCAGCCATAAAAAGGATTGAGATCATGTCCTTTGCAGGGACACGGATGGGGCTGGAAGCCACTATCTTCAACAAAGTAACACACAAACAAAACCAAACACTGTATGTTCTCACTTATAAGTGTGAGCTGAACAATGAGAACACATGGACACAAGGAGGGGAACAACACACACTGGGGCCTGTCAGGGATGCAGGGAGAGGGAAAGTATCAGGATAAATAGCTAACACATGCAGGGCTTAATAACTAGGTGATGAGTTGATAGGTGCAGCAAACCACCATGGCACACTTTTAACTTTGTAACAAACCTGCATGTCCTGCACATGTATCCCAGAGCTTAAAATTAAATTAAACTAAATTTAAATTAAATTAAAAAGAAAGAAAGAAGAAAAAGTCATGAGGAAATTCTAGATCTTCAACTGAAATATCCAGGTGGACACATTGAAATTCATTGTGTGAATTTCATTGTGAGGAAAAAATTTGACACACAAGAAATGGAGATGGGCGAGACAGGATGACTGCCAACCTAAGAGTGGCAAAGAGACATGGTTTTCTTACCATGAGGAAATAGTAAATGAGTGAGAGTCCCTCAAGACTCATACATCTTCCATGGACCTTTTCAACCTTAGGCTCAGGAGATCCCCTAATGAGCCCACTCCCCTGGGGCCTTCAGACTGACATGCAGAGCTACATGTAGTCTGGGCAGAGACACTGTTCAGGTGCACACAGAGTCCAGGAAGCCTTGAATCTCCAAACATACCAGCATTAGTGGCTGCAGCTCTGGCAATGGGGGAGATCACGCTCCCTCACGTGCCCACAAGACAGGAGCCAAACCCAGGAGGTTGAACACTGATGGACTGCAGGTTGAACATTGATGGGCTGCAGGCTTAACTTCCACTGCATTTCACAAGATAAGGCCCACCGGCCTGGGACTCCATGCACCACCCCCCAGAGCTGTTGAGCCAGTAGCCACTCTGCACTTGTGGGAATGGAGCTCTCACAAGAAGAGGCAAGCTGCCATTTTTGCTGTCTTGCAGCCTTTGCCACTGTTGCCTTCAGGCCCCAGAGAGTGTGCAGTTACTAGGGACTGGCAGGGATACCCAGCACAATGCAGCCATCCCACAGAAAAAGCAGCCAGACTGGTTTTTATGCAGGTTCCTGATCCTCCTTCTCTTCAATGTGTGAGAATTCTCAATCCAAGACTTCAGTTATCCCTTCCCAGGGCTCTCAGGCTGGTAGCAGCTCTGCATTTCCCCAGGACAGAGCTCTCACAGGGAGAGGCAAGCTTCCATTTCTGCTTTCTTGAAACCCATGCTACTGTTGCCTTCAAACTACGGAGAGTGCACAGTGACTAGAGGCAAGGAATGGATCCCCAGAAAAATGCAGCCACCTCATGGATCTCCTTTGTTACACAGCCACCTGCATAATAAAGTGGCCACACTTTATTGCACAACTTCCTGATTCTGTTTCTCCTTACTGGGTGGGGCCTCCTTACCTCGGGTTCCAGCATAACTACTCTGCCCCCACACAAACACTTTAGTGGAGGTGGTTCTGCAGTTCTTTGAGGAGGAAATTCCAGGGACAATCCACAACTCTTCCACTATTGTAGCTACAGTGGTACCACCCTAACTGCTTTTGGTCTAGGGAAGGAATAAAGGACCTAGTTATTATCCTGGCACCTCCAGCACACTGCAGCCACAATACAGAGAGGGATCCAGTCCCTCTTCCTTGGAAGCCCCCACGTACAACTCTTCACCAGGCAGGGCCCTGGTTCAGGACCACAGATCAGGTGACCCACCCACAGCTGAGACCCACCCACAGCTGAGCTCAGAGCCACTGGTAGTGGCTCTGAGATTTCCTGGGAAGGGGTTCCAAAAGACAATAAACATCCCCTCTGCCACTGCCACAGCAGCAGTTTTGCCCCTGCTGCCTTCTGTTTGGGCAAAAATAAATAGTCAGGGCTTCAACTCTGCTCCCAGCATGCCACAGTCACAACCTGTAGAGTAGCTCAGTCTCCTCCCTGTGAGCAGTGCAGCCATCCCACCACCAGCTGAACAATTCCAGTAGCAGTGGCTTTACATTTCCCTGAGGTGGAGCTCCAAGAAGCAACACAAATCCCCTCTCTTACTGCCACTTCAGTGGTACTGCCCTTGCTGCCTTTGGACGGGCAAAGGAGAAAAGACCCTGAGTGCTTTAACCACATCTGGAGCAAGTTGTAGTTGCCCTAAGGAGAAAAGGGCAGTCTGTCTACCCCATGACCCACCCTTCACCTCTGCTCATTACCAAGCAGCCCCCCCCCTGGCTTGGGCTCACAGCACAGCCACCCCATACCAGACCAATAACATTGATTGATAGCAGCCTGAATGTCTCTGGGGTGGAGTTCCAAGAAATAAGTGAAAGTCTTCCTGCCATAACCACAGCTAAGGTCCCTTCCCCTTCTTTCTGCATGCTTGAGAGTTGGTTGGGACATAAAGCCTGAGCTCCTGAGCAAATACCTTGTGAGAAAATACATAGGAGCCATGTGGGTGAGTAAGAGCCCCCTTACTGCTCATTATGCTTAAGTGCCACATACAGGATCACAGATGAAATCTTCAACACCAAAAATACTTTGCTGATATACCTCCATGTGAAACCAAGGGCAAGAATTCATCTACAAATGAAGACTCTGCACAAAGACTTAGCTCTCTGAAAACATCCAGGAAAAAAAAGTCTACTGACTGCATTCAAATTGTGTCACAACTAAAGGAAACATGTCCAGACAGATGAGAAAAAACCTGTGCAAAAGCTATGAAAACTATGAGAAATATGGGATTTTGTAAAGAGACCAACTCTATGACTCATTGGTGTCCCTGAAAGACATAGTGAGAAAGCGGGCAACTTGGAAAACATATTTCAGGATACTGTCCATGAAAATTTCCACAACTTCACTACAGAAACCGACATTTAAATTCAGGAAATGCAGAGAACTCTGTGAAATAATACACAAGAAAACCATCCCTTAGATGCATAATCATAAGATTCCCCAAGGTCAAAATGAAGAAAAAATGTTATAGACAGTTAGAAAGAAGGGGCAGATTACCTATAAAGGGACCCCAACAGGCTAACAGTGGACTTATCAGCATAAACCCTGCAAGTCAGAAGATAATGAAGACCTACATGCAGCAGTCTTAAAGAAAATAATTTGCCATCAATGTTTTTACATCTAGCCAAACTAAACTTTATAAATGGAGAAGAAACAAAATCCTTTTCAGAAAAGAAAATGCTAAGGAATTTATTACCACGAGATCTGACTTATGAGAGGTCCTAAAAGGAGTGCTAAATATGCAAAGAAAAGACTATTACTGGCCACTACAAAAACACGCTTATATACATAGATCAGTGACACTATAAAGCAACCACAAAAGTAAGTCTACATAATAACCAGTTAACAACGTGATGACAGGAACAATTATGCACATATCATTACTAACCTTGAATGTAAATGGGCTAAGTACTCCAATTAAAAGGCACAGAGTGGTAAGCTGGATAAAGTGGCAAGAACCAATAGCATGCTGTCTTCAAGATTGTCATCTCACATTCAGTGACCCCCATAGACTCAAAATAAACAAATAGAGAGAGACCTAGCAAGCAAATGGAAAACAGAAAAAAAGGAGGCGTTACAATCCTAATTTCAGACAAAACGGACTTTACACCAACAAAAATTAAAAATGAAAAAAGCATTACATAATGGTAAAAGATTTAATTTCACAAGAAGACCTAACTATCCTCAATATATATGGATCCAACACCTACTCATAAAGTGCGTGTTTATTTATATTCAGAAAGCAATTTTTAGACACCTACAAAGAGACTTAGATTCCAGCACAATAATAGTGAGAGACTTTGTCACCCCACTGACAGTATTAGACAGGTCATACAGACAGAAAATTAACAAAGATATTCAGGACTCCAACTGAGCACTGGATCACATGAACCTGATCCAGTGCTCAGTTGAAGTCCTAAATATCCACATGGACCCAATCACATAGAAATATACAGAACTCTCCACCCAAAAGCAACAGGATGTACATTTTTTTCTTTGCAACATGGCACCTACTGTAAGATCAATCACAAATCAGACATAAAACAATCCCTAGCAAATTAAAAAATAAACACTGAAATTATACCAAGCACACTGTCAAACCACAGTGCAATAAAAATAAAAATCAATACTTAAAAATCTCTCAAAACCATGCAATAACTTGGAAATTAAATAACTGGCTCCTGAATGACATTTAGTAAATAAAGAAATTAGGAAAAATTTATGAAATTCTTTAAAACTAGTGAGAACAAAGATACAAAATACCAGAGTATTTCAGAGACAGCTAAAGTAGTCTTAAGAGAAATTTATAGCACTAAATGTCCACATCATAAAGAAAGGACTCCAATTAACAACATAGTATCACAATGACAGAAACTAGAGAAACAAGAACAAACCAATTACAAAGCTAGTAGAAAAGAGGAAATAAACGAATTAGAACGGAACTAAAAGAAAAAAAAAAAGAGACACACAAAATATACATAAGAACAATAAATCCAGGAGTTGCTTATTTAAAAAAAATAACAAGATAGACAACTAGCTGGACACATAAAAAACAGACAGAATCCAAGTAAGCACAATTAGAAAAGACAAAAGGGACATTAGCACTGTCCCCAAAGAAATGTAATAAAACCTTCAGAAACGACTGCAAACACCTCTATGCACATGAACTAGAATACCTAGAAAAACAGATTCCTGGAAACATACCACCTCCCAAGAGTAAACCAGGAAGAAATCAAATCCCTGAACAAACCAGCAATGAGCTCCAAAATTGAAAGAGTGATAAAAAGCCTACCAGTCACAAAGGCTCAAGAGCAAACAGATTCACAGCTTAATTCTACAAGATGTATAAAGATGAGCTGATATTCTTTCTACTGAAACTATTCAAAAAAATTGAGGAGAAGGAAATCCTTCCCAGCTCTTTCTATGAGGCCAGAGTCATTCTGATACCAAAACTTAGCAGAGATAAAACAAAAGCAGAAAACCTCAGGGCAGTATACCTAATGAACAGAGATTCAAAAATTATCAATAAAATACTGGGAATACAGCAGCACATCAAAAAGCTAAAGCACTGGGATCAAGTAGACTATATCTGTGGGCAGCAAAGTTAGTTCAACATGTAAATTAATAAATGTGATTTATTACATAAACAGAACAAAATAAAAAACACATGATTATCTCAATAGATGCAGAAAAGGATTTTGATAATATTCAACATGCTTCACGTAATAATCCTCAATAAACTAGGCATTGAATGAATATAGTTCAACATAGTAAGATCCATCTATGACAAACCCACAGCCAATATCATACTGAATGGGAAAAAGCTGAAAGCATTCCCTTCTGAAAATCACCATAAGTCAAGGACAGCCTGTTACCACTCCTATTCAACATAGAATTGGAAGTCCTGGCCACAGAAATCAATCCAGAGATAGAAATAAAAGATATCCAAATAAGAAGAGAGGAAGTCAAACTATCTCTGTTTGCAGATGACATGATTCTATTACTGGAAAACTCTATAGTCTCTTCTCAAAAGCTCCTTGGCCTGATAAACAACTTCAGCAAAGTTTCAGAATACAAAATTAATGTACAAAAATCAGTAGCATTCCTATACACCAACAACTTCGAAGCTACAAGCCAAATCAGGAATGCAATTCTATTCACACTAGCCACCAGAAGAATAAAATATCTAAAGATCTCAACAGTAAGAATTACAAAACACACTCAGAGAAATCAGGGACGACACAAAGAAATATAAAACATTTTGTGTTTACAGATAGGAAGAATCAATATCATTAAAATTACTATACTGCTCAAAGCAATGTACATATTCAATGCTATTTCTATCAAACTACCGATGACATTCTTCACAGAATTGGAAAAACTATTTTAAGATTCATATGGAATCAAGAAAGGCTTGACTAGCCAGGAAAATCCTAAGTACATAGAAGAAAGCTAGAAGCATCATGTCGCTTGACTTCAAACTTTATTACAAATATATGTCACATCTGATTATTGTCTTAATTATAGTCTTGGCTCTTTAGACTGTGTTTTCCCTTACATTTTGACATGCCTAATAATTTTTTTTGATGTTGAAACCTGGGCATGTTTTATTGGGAAATTAAGACTGAGACAAGTAGGACTATAGTGCAAGAATTTATGTTTATCTAGCTAGGAGTTCAACTGCATTTTACATTTTTTTGTTATTGTTGCTATGAATTTCTTCAGTGACCTTGTTTTTGTCACCCCCTTTTTCCCATCTTTACTTTGTATCTTTATTTTTCTTTTCTTCAAGGAGTCTGTCTCTTGCAACTCTCCCAGTGATAGTTCTGTGTTATATTCATGCCTTGTTATGGTGTCCGTAATATGTATTGAAGAGATGTTCATTAATGTTATAATTAAGCCTTGGCTTTTAGAGTGCACAGTAGCTCTATCTCACAGGGATGTGTCTCGAGTGTTTCATCTTCCCTCTCTCGGAGGCCTATTTTGTATTTTCCCCCATTCACATTCTAAGCCACAAAAATGTATCCTCCAATATTTACAGTCTATATATTTAAATACTTCCCTGCTGCAAATTAAGGCCTTTTTTTCTTAAGTGAGACAAATATTATAGTGCTGATGACATTTTCCTCCTTTCAACTTTAATACTGTTTCACTAACGGCCTTTGCTGGTATCCTTTTCTCCTAAAAATTAAACTTGTTTTTTCCACAAGGGACTTAAGCCTATGTAGATGTCACAGTGACTATTTACCACCTTCTCGACTTAGCACCAGCAGAGGGAGCTGTCTTCCAATTGATCTGTTCTTCCCCCGAGAGCCTGTTGAAACTCCTAGGGGGGGAAAAAAAAAGAGGTTGCAAATGGACATCAACCTCAATACCACTGTGGCCCCCACCAGCTTCGGACAAACTAGCTTGTACTTGGCCTTCAGCAATTCATAGTTATTTTTAATTTTATGTTTCTATCAGTTTATATGGTGTTAACATTTTTTCTTTTTCCTCCAGGAAAGCAAATGGTTCATGTGTCTTCCTCCATGAGCCTTCAGGATTTTGAGACGGTCACATATCCATTGGCTTCAATTTTCTGCTGAGAATTAAGTTTTTAATATTCATGTTTATTAATTTTATTCTGAGTGTACACATGAGCTGTTCTAGATTAGACAAGTTTTCTTACTATACCTCACAGTATGTAATAAGTATGTTGGCTTGCCTTTTGCCTATTCATGGACACTATGGTGACATGATCACCAAGTCAATTGTCCTACATCAGTAGTTAGACACTCTATAGATGAATAAGAAAAAAAAATTCCTTTCTGCTTACAAATGGAAAGGGGATAGCTGCTTTCATTCCCTCCTGAAAGGACCTTCTCATTATGCCAATATGCTGGTATATAATAAAATCTCTCCAGGAGCCACACAGGCCCATGTCTCTCAGCTTTTATGACCCATAGATGTGTAAAAGATCAGAGTTTATTCTTCCTAGAAATTCAAATATCTAGAAAGATAGCCACTCCAGAATCTCTAGCACCTCAAAACTTAATTTAGATAACTAGTCCAGGACATAACTATTTTGTCATCTCTGGAAGCGATACAATAGATATTAGCAAATGGCAAGATACCTGTCTCATTATATGTAAATAGTTATTCAAAGGTTAAGGCTTTATCCAAAAAAATTAGGAAGTCTAAAAATATTCTATTTCACCACAGCAGTTTCTTGAAAAATAGTTAACTTTTTGTTTGTCTACTTCATTTCTTGTTAAAAAGTAAAAGCTTCTGTTCTCAACTTCTTATCTGTCTGAACTGAACCCAAAAGTCCTAATCATTTTTTAATGACTTAAATATCATGGTAATACGCAAATAATATATAATTTACCACTTTAACCATTTTTAATTATACAATTTAGTTGTATTAACTACATTCACGTTATTGCGTAATAATCACTACTACCCAACTCCTGAAATTTTATCATCTCAAACTAAAATTTTGTGCCCATTAAACCATAACTCCAAACTACTCCCATTCCCAGCCATTGATAACCACTATTCTACTTCGTACCTATATTTATTTTAATATTCTAGGAATCTCAAATACAAGGAATCATACCATATTTTCCTTTTGTTGGTGGCTCTTTTTACTTAGCATAATTCTTTCAAGGTTCATTCACATTGTAGCATGCCTTGGAATGTTACTCCTTGTAAGGATGAATAATATTCCATTATATGTATATACAACCTTGTATTTATTCAATCAAGCATTGATGGACACTTGTTGCTCTAACCTTTTTTTGTCTATTGTGAATAAAGCTGCTATGAACATGGGTTTAAAAATATCTCTTCATGCTTGTTTTCAATGTTTTTAGATATACACTTATACTTTCTGATCATATGATAATTTTTTTTTTTTTATTTTTTGAGGAGCTCTTAGATAGCTTTCCATTGTGGCTATATTATTTTACATTTTCATCAACAACGCACAAGGGCCTACTTTCTCTACATCTTTGCCAAAATTTGTTATATACTTTTTTTTAGTTAGTATCCATCTTAGTGGGTGTAAAGTAGGATCCGATTTGGAGTTTGATCTGCATTTTCTCAATGATTACTGATGTTTAACATCTGCTTATGTGTTTGTTGAGCTGCAATATATTTCATTTAGAGAAGTGTTCATTCAAGTCCTTCGAAATATATAGTCAAGTATTTGTACGTTTCAACTGGGTTTTGTTGTTGTTGAGTTGTAACAGATGTTTATATATTATGACTATTAATTTCTTAACAGATATTTGATTTGCAAATATTTTCTCTCATTCTGTAGTTTGAGTTTTCACTATTGACAGTGTTCATGTACATAAGATTTTAGTACTAATGAAGTCCAATTTATCTAATGTTTCTTTTGTTGCCTATGATTTTAGTTTTATATCTAAAAACAAAATTTTCCAAATCCAGCATCACGAAAATTTTCCACAATTATTCCTTCTAAGACTTTGACAGTTTTAGTTTTTGTGTTTAGGGCTTTGATCAATTTTTTGTTTTGGTTTTCTTTTATTGTGTAAGGTCAAGGTCCAACTTCATTCTTTGCAGGTGTAGATAAGTTTTCTCAGGAACATTATTTGAATAAACTGCTCTTTCTCTATTGAATCATCAGGAAAACATTGTCAAAAATTACTTGATCATAATCTACTTAGCTTATTTCCTTCTCACTATTGTATCCATCGGCCTATATGTTTGTCTTTATGCCAGTACCACACTGGTTGGATTAGTGTAGTTTGGCAGTAAGTTTGAAATCAGAAAATGTGAGTACTCCAACTTTGTTCTTTTTCAAGGTTTTTATAGATCTATAGAGTCCCTGGAGATTCCAAAAGATTGATTTGTCTATTTCTTTTTAAAGTTATTATTATTTTGATAAACAAGTTATAATTGTATACCTTTATAGGAAAGAAAGTCATGTTTTGATAAATGTGTACAAACTGGAATGATTAGAGAAAGCTAACATATTAAGCACTTAGCTTACCTATAATTTTTGTGACTAGTTACTTAAAATTTACTCTGTTTGTTGTTTTGAAATATACAATAAATTATTGTTGATTATAGCCACCATTCTATGCAAGAGATCTTAAACCATATATATATAGGTCAACTCGTGTCATGGGGGTTTGCTGTGCAATTTATTTTGTCACCCAGGTACTAAGCCTAGTACCAAATAGTTATTTTTTTTCTACTCTTTTCTCCCTTGCTCCACACTCAAGTAGGCTCCAGTGTCTATTGTTCCCTTTGTTGCGTCCATGAGTTCTCCTCATTTAGTTGCCACTTGTAAATGAGAACATGCTGTATTTGGTTTTCTGTTCCTGCAAAAGTTTGCTAATAATAATGGCCTGCAGCTTCATCCATATTCCTGCAAAAGAAATCGTCTTGTTCTTTTTTGTGGATGCATAGTATTCCATTACCACATTTTCTATAGCCAATCTGTCATTGATGGGGATTTACACGGATTCCAAGTCTTTGCTACTGTGAATAAGGCTGCAATGAATATTCACTTGCATGTGTCTTTATGCTAGAATGATTTATACTCCCCTGGGTACACACTTAGTAATGGGATTGCTGGGTCAAATGGTAGTTCAGTTTTTAGCTCTTTGAGGAATCATCACACTGCTTCCACAACGGTTGAAATAATTTACACCCTCACCAACAGTATATAAGTGTTTCTCTTTCTCTGCAACCTTGCCAGCACCTTTTATTTTTTGACGTTTAATAATAGCCAACCTGACTGGTGTGAGATGGTATCTCATTGTGGTTTTGAGTTGCACTTTTTTAATGATCAGTATTATTGAACTTTTAAAAAATATGCTTGTTGGCCACATGTATGTCTTCTTTTAAAAACTGTGTGTTCATGTCCTTTGCCCACTTTTTTCATCTCCTTTGCCCACTTTTGAATGGGTTAGTATATTTATTGTGAATTTGTTTAAGTTCTCTGTGGATGCTACATATTAGACCATTGTCAGATGCGTAGTTTGCAAATATTTTCTCCCATTCTGTAGGTTGTGTTTTTACTCTGTTGATTTTTTTTTTTTGCTGTCCAGAAGGTTTTAATTAGAACTCATTTATTACTTTTTGCTTTTGTTGCAATTGTTTTTGGTGTCTTCTTCATAAAATCTTTGCCTGTTCCTGTGTCCAGAATGGTATTGCCAAGTTGTCTTTCAGGATTTTTATAATTTGGGGTTTTACATTTAAGTCTGAAATCTTTCGTGAATTAATTTTTGTATATAGTGAAAGGAAGAGATCCAGTTTCAATCTTCTGCATATAGCTGGGCAGTTATCCCAGTATCATTCATAAAATAGGAAATTCTTTTGCCATTTCTTGTTTTTGTCAGCTTTGTCAAAGATCAGATGGTTGCAGGTGTGTAGCCTTATTTCTGGGCTTTCTATTCTCTTCTCTTGGTCTTTGTCTGTGTTTGCATTAGTACCATGCTGTTTTGGTTACTGTATTCCTGTAGCATAGTTTGAAGTTGGGTAACATGATGCCTCTAGCTTTGTTCTTTTTGCAAAGGATTGCCTTGATTATTCAGGCTTTTTATTTGATATAAGTTTTCAAATAGGTTTTTCAACTTCTGTGTAAAATGTAAGTGGAAATTTGATAAAAATAGCATTGAATATGTGATTTGCTTTGAGCAGTATGGCCATTTTATTAGTGCTGATTTTTTTTATCAAAGAGCATGGAATGTCATTTTATTTGTTTGTATTATCTCTGAATTCTTTGATCAGTGTTTTGTAATTCTCATTGGAGAGATTTTTCACGTCTCTGGTTAGTTGTATTTCTAGGTATTTCATTGTTTTGTTGGCTGTTGTGAATAAGATTGCATTCCTGATTTGGCTCTCAGCTTGGATGTTATAGCATATAAGGATTTTAGCAATTTTGCTGTTAATTTTGTATTCTGAAACTTTGCTGAAGTTGTATGTCAGCTAAAAGTGTTCTTGAGCTAAGAAGATGGAGTTTTCTAGATACACAATCATGTTGTCTGAAAACAGGGTTAGTTTGACTTCTTCTCTTTCATTTTGGATGCCTTGTATTTTTTCTTCTTGGCTGATTGCTCTGGCCAGGACTTCCAATACTATGTTGAATAGGCGTGGTGAGAGGAAAGCATCCTTGTCTTGTGCTGGTTTTCAAGGGGAATGAATTAAGTCTGATGTTGGCTGTGGGATTTTCATAGATGACTTATTATTTTGAAGTATGTTTCCTCAATACCTAGCTTATTGAGAATTTTTTACGTGAAGGGGTGTTGAATTTCACTGAAAGCAGTTTCTTCATTTATTGAGATAATCACATGGTTTTTGTCTTTATTTCTGTTTATGTGATGAATCACATTTATTGATTTGCATATATTAAACCACCTTGCATTTTAATGATAAAGCCTGCTTGATTTTGATGGATTCACTTTTTGATGTGCTGCTAGATTTTGTTTTCTAGTATTTTATTGAGGATTCTTGAATTAATGTTATCAAAAGTATTGGCCTAAAGTTGTCTTTTTTTGAGTTTTCTTTTTCTGAAGTTTTTGTTCGTTCATTTGTTTGTTTGTTTGTTTGTTTTTCTCTGCCAGCTTTTGGTATCAGGATGATGCTGGCCTCATAGGATGAGTTAGGGAGGAGTCCCTTCTCTTCTGCTTTTTGGAGTCATTTTAGTAGGAATAGTACCAAATCTTTATTGAACATCTTTCAGAATTCAACTCTGAATCCATCTGGTCCTGGGCTTTTTTTTTTTTTTTTTTTTTTTGGTAGGCTATTTATTACTGATTCAATTTCAGAGTTCATTGTCAGTTTGTTTGGAGAATCAATTTTTTCCTGGTTTATTCTTGGGAGGGTGTTTGTGTCCAACAATTTATCTCTTCTAGGGTTTTTAATTCATGTGCATAGAGGTGTTTATAGTAATTACTTATGTTTATTTTTATTTCCGCAGGGTCAGAGGTAACATCCTCTGTCATTTCCAATTGTGTTTATTCGGATGTTGTCTCTTTTTTTTATTAGTCTAGCTTGTGGCCTATTTATTTTATTAATTTGTTTCAAAAAACCAACTCCTGAATTTGTTTATGTTTTGATTGGTTTTTTATGTCTTGATTTCTTTCAGTTAAACTCTGATTTTGAGTATTTCTTGTCTTTGGCTAGCTTTGGTGTTGGTTTGCTATTCTACCTCTAATTCTATCTCTTGTAATGTTAGGTTGTTAATTTATGATCTTTCTTACTTTCTGAGGTGGGCATTTTGTGACATTAACTTCCCTCTTAACACTGTCTTAGCTGTGTTTTAGAGATTATAGTATGTTGTAGCTTTGTTCTCATTAGTTTCAAATAACTTCTTGATTTCTGCCTTAATTTCATATTTTTTCTGAAAGTCATTCTGGAGCCATTGTTTAATTACTATGTAATTACATGGTTTTGAACAATCTTCTGGGTCTTAACTTTTATTTTTTCTATTTTACTGTGGTCCAAGAGTGTGTTTCGTATGATTTTCATTCTTTTGCATTTACTTAGGATGGTTTTATGTCCAATTTTGTGGTCGATTTTAGAGTATGTGCCATGTGTTCATGAGGAAAATGTATATTTTGTTGTTTTGGGTTGAGGATTACTGTAGAGGTCTATCAGATACATTTGGTTCAATGTTGAGTTCACATACTAAATATCTTTGTTCATTTTCTGCCTTTATTATCTGTCTAATACTGTCAGTGGAGTGTTGAAGTCTCCCACTATTATTGTGTGGGAGTATAAGTCTCTTTGTATGTCTCTAAGAATTAATTTTGTCAATCTGGGTGCTTCCACGTTGCGTGCATATATATTATGTAATGTCCATTTTAGTATTTTTTTTATTTTGTTGGTTGAAAGTGTTTTGACTGAAGTTAGAATTGCAACCCCTGCATTTTTCTGATTTCCATTTGCTTGGTATATTTTTCTCCATCCTTTTTTGTTTGAGGCTATGGATATTATTAGGTGTGAGACGGGTTCCTTTAAGACAGAATACCATTGGGTCTTGGTTCTTTATGCAACTTGCCATTCTGTGCCTTCTAAGTGGGGCATTTAGCTCATTTACCTCAAGGTTAGTGTTGATATGTGTGGATTTGACCCTTTCATCATGTTGTTAGCTGGATATTATGCCAGCTTGTTTGTGGAGTTGCTTTATACTCTCACTGGTCTGTGTACTTAAGTTTGATTGGTAAATCTTTCCTTTCTATATTTAGTGCTCTTTTCAAGGGTCTCTTGTAAGGCAGGTTTGGTGATATCAAATTCCTATAACATTGGCTTATCTGAAAGAGATCTTATTTCTCTTTTACTTAAGAAGCTTAGTTTGGCTGGATATAAAATTCTCGATTGAAAAAAAAGTTTTTTAAGAACATTCAATACAGGCTCCTAATCCCTTCTTGCTCATAGGGTTTCTGCTGGGAGTTCCAACGTTAGCCTGACAATGTCCATTTGTGTGAAACTTTCCCTTTCTCTCTAGCTGTCTTTAAAATTTTTCATTAATTTTTGACTTTAGAAATCTGATGATTATGTGTCTTGGTTTTTTAAATATATATATAGAATCCTGCAGGAGTTCTGTGTATTTTCTGAAATTGACTGTTGGATTCTTTTGCCAGGCTGTGGAAGTTTTCATGGACAATATCCTGAAATATGTTTTCCAAGTTGTTTGCTTCCTTCCCATCTCTTTCAGGGATGCCAAAGATTCACAGATTTGGCCTCTTTACATAATCCCATAGATTTCAGAGTTTTTTAAATTTATTTTTATTCTTTTCTCTTTATTTTTATTTCACTATCTTATTTCAGAGAGCCAGTTTTCAATGTTTGAGATTTTTTTCCTCAGCTGGACCTATTCTGCCATTAATACTTGCAAGTGCATTCTGGAGTTCTTGTAGTGTGTTTTTCAGCTCTATCAGATCCATTAGGTTCTTTTTTATACTGGCTATTTCATCTTCATTTTCCATATTATTTTATTGTGATTCCTAGTTTCCTTGGATTGGGTTTTGCAATACTCCTGAATCTCAATGATATTTGTTTCTATCCATATTCTGAATTCTGTTTCTTTCATTTCAGCCAACTTGGTCTGAATAAGAACCATTAGTGGGGAACTACTGTTGCTTTTTGGAGGACATAAGCCACTCAGACCATTACAGTTACTGGAGTTCTTGTGTTGGTTATTTCTCATCTGTGTGTGGGCGTTCCTTTAACTTCAGTGTAGATTGAGTAAAGTCAATAGACTTCTTTCCTAGATGTTTTCAGAAGTCGAAGGTTTTGTGCAGGGTCTTTATTTTTGGGTGATTTCTTGTCTTTGGTTTCACATAAGGGTTATGTTAGCAAGGTATTTTTGGTGTTGAAGCTTTGGGGCATAATCCAGTAGGTGGGAATTAGGTATAGTTGTCAGTTGGTTGGCTCTTGCTCAGTCGTGTCTCCCCTATATTTTCTCACAGCTGCAGCCATGTTCCCTCTCTATGCTCTGAAAGTGGGGGCTTCTCCCCTATTTGAGTACTGGCTGTAGATTGCAGCTTGACACTTCTGGGCTGCTCACTGCAACTCTGTAAAGATCTCAGGGTTCATATTTCCTCCCCAACTCAGAGGCAGCATAAGAAGGGACCTTACTGGTGGTTGTGGCAGAGGATCTTTTGCTTGTCTTCTGGGGACACCACCCTAGAGAGATGCAGGTCAGCAATTACTCAATGCAATTAGCACAGACTGGAGGGTATGTGCTGTGGGGTTCCTTGTCTTGCAACAAGGCAAGGGTTTCTCACCTCATAACAAGCAGTGGGTGAGTGGAACCCATGGGAGATAGAGTTGCTTCCATTTATTGGGTGGACTTCAACTTGTTGAAGGTGTAAATAAGGTACTTAGCATCTTTGCTCATTCATTAGCCCAAGGGTAGCAAGGGCAGTTCCACTGAAGAGGCAGTGGCAAAGGGGCTTTTGGTTGCTGCTGGGTCTCTACCTCTGAGAAAAGCAGAGCTTCTGTTATTGGGAGTGTTCAGCCAGTGGAAAGGGGCTGCAGCACTGCTGGTGTGAGCTTAGGGTTTTGCTTGTTGGGTAGAAGGTTTAAGGCTCACCATGAGGAAAGGCTGATCTCCTCTCTATATGGTGAATGTGGCATGCTATAAGCTCGAGTGTAGCCCTCAGGCTCTTTGTTTCTTTCCCAGAGCAAAGGCAGCCTAGGGATAGAACTGTTGCTGTGGCAGTGGCAGAGGGGCTGTCATATGCCTCTGGGAGCCTCTCTCCAGGTAAACTCTTGGATGCTACAAGTGGGTATTCCCAGCCATGGGTGGAGTGACCATTCTTCATTCATGAGCCAGGAGCCCTGCTTGGTTAAGAGTGGGCGGGGGGTTCCCAGGGAATAGGAGCTGGACTTCTCTCCATATGGTGGATATGGTGTGCTGGCAGTACTGACATACTGACTAGGCCCTTTGTTCCTTCCCCAGCCCGAGGATTGTTAGGACTATAACATTGTAAATATAGTGGTGGAGAGGTTTTGGATTGACTCTGATTTTCTCCTCAGAGAAATGCTAAACTATCTCTGATTTTGGTGATCAGATGGAGGCAGGGTGTTTGTGCTGGAGTCTCAGGTCAGGTGGTCCTGCACTGTGAGGAGCCAAAAAAAAAAAACAGTATTTCTGTGGAGAACAGTCTGGTTACTTTTCTGCGAGGTCATTGCTCTGTGCTGGGAATCTTGACCTGCCACTGGTCCCTGCAGACTCTCTTGAGCCTGGAGACAGTAAGGGCAATGGCTGTGAGACAGCAAAGATGGCAACCCATCCCTCCCCATTGAAGCTCTGTCCAAAGAGTTGCAGAGCTGCTATTGGTTTGATAGCCCTAGCAATGTGTGGCAGGAGACCCAGGCCTGGAGGACCTGCCCACTGAGGAGATATGGGAATGAGAACCCACATAATAATCTGGCCATTTTTTTGGAAGGCTGCTGCAATATGCTGGGGTTCCTATCCTGTCCCTAGTCATGTTGGATTTTCCAAGTACCTGGAGTTGTCAACAGTGAAGGCTGTGAAACAGCAAAGATGGTGACCTACCCCTTTCTCTGGGAGCTCCTTCCCAGGAAGGTACAGATCTGTGGTCAGCCTGAATGTGCCTGCAGGAAGTGGCTGGTGACACTAGTGGGGAGATCCCACCCATTGAAGAGGAGTAGGACTGATACTGTACTTTAAAAAGCAGTCTGGCCACCTTTTCCTAGAGCAACTTTGCTGTGCTGGAGTTCTGCTCCAGCTCTCAGTTGCCTTAGACTCTCCAACGCCCCAAGGCAAGTACAGCTAAGGCGGCCAAACAGCAAAGATGGTGGCCCAACCCTACCTCTGGGAACTCCATCCCAGGGCGGTTTGAAATTGCTGCTGGCCAGAAAACACTGGTGGGGGTGACTGGAGACCCCACTAGGGATATTCCACCAAGTGAAGAGAAAAGGAATTCAGGATTCACATGAATAAGTATTCTGACCACTTCTCCTTAGAGCTTCTGGGCTCCAACAGCTGGGGAGCTCTTCCGGTCTTTAGCTGCCTCAGACTTACTGGATTCCTAAGGCAACAATGGCTAAGACTGATAAACAGCAAAGACAGTGGCCCAACCTTCCCCATGGAAGCTTCGTCTCTGAGAGGTGTAATGCTGCTACTGGTGGCTGGCTGGAGTTCAAAGCCAGTGGGTCGTATCCTGTGAGGTGCCATGAAAGCAGGACCTGCAGCCCATTACTGCTCAGCCACCTGGATTCAGCCCCTTTCCTAGGGGTATAAATAGGGGCTAACCTCTTACTTTGCTGGAGTTGCAGCTGCTTTTGCTGGGAAGCCTGAGTATCTATGGCTCCTGAAGCTCCATGTGTGCCTGAATAGCTCCTTTGGCAATAATCCACATAGCTCTATGTGACAGACTGAAGGCCCCGGGGGGGTCAGTTCACAAGGGAATCTTCTGACCCAAGGTTTTCAAAGATCCCTTGGAGAAGTGTGGGTTCCCGCGATTGCTCACTCACTCTCTGCTTCCCTGGGTGAGGAATGTCCCCCTTGCTCTGTGTCACTCCTGGTTGAGAAATAATCCTGCCTTTTATTTCTGTTCTCTATGGGTCGAGATGTTTCCTTGATTAGTCCCAATGCGTGTACCCAGATGTTTCAGTAAATGGTGTTGTATTTAATCATCCCTTCCATTTCCTTCTGTGAGAGTCATGCACACCAGTCACTTTTAGTCAGCCATTGTGGCCAAGCCCTCTAATTCTTTAAATAAATCCATAAAATATATAAATGTTTGACCTTCAATCAGGAGTTTGTGCTTTCAAGAGTGCATCATGTGTGGTCCTACAGAGAGGACGCAAAATTGCCCTAGGGACACTTAGTTAAGTATTCAGGTTTCTCAGGTGGTGGGCAGGGCCATAGAGCTCCAAAGAGATTATGACCTTTGTCTTTGCCTACCAGAGCTCCTAGAGAAAGATCACCAGGTGGGGTCAAGGATAGGCGTGTCTGAGCTCTGCCTTTCCTTGGGTGGGCTTGCTATGATTGCTGTTGGGGATGGGGCTGTGGTTCCCAGTTAACAAGACTGAAAAACAGAAAAAGAGAAGAGAGAAAATATATTAATCAAAACAGGTAACTTCACTACAAACCTTGCAGGCATGAACAGATAATGAAGGAATACTCTCAAAAATTTTACACACAGGACACTGGAATTAAGAAGGCAGATAGGAGGCAGAACTAGCTTGCAGCTTATGCTCAGATGAACAAAGCATCATGTGGAGACTCACATCATAAACTTTTTCTTCAAGAACTACCGCAAGAACATACCAGGAAATACGAGGTAATCCACAGAACATTTGAAAAAACTGAATCACCACTGCAGGCTGCCTGATATGCCAAAAAACTGAGTCTGATTGCTTTCTCATCAGGGAAGCTCATGGTCTGGGGCAAGTTCTTGACCCTGGTCACTGGTTGCCTGGAAATAAACTCTGTGCTGTTGGAAGAACACAGTGAAAGTGAGACCGACCTTTAGGACTGTGGGCTGCATGGGAGCAGGCTGAGGCCTGTGATGGCTGGCATTCCCCCTCTTCCCTACTGATCTGTATGACTCAGGAAAGACAGCCATAAATCCTTCTGGGAATATAACTCCATTGGACCAGGAACCACAGCCACATCTCCCACAGCAGCCACAATAAGCCCCACCCAAAGAAAGACAGAGCTCAGACACACCTATCCCTGACCCCACTGGTTGGTCTTTCTCTACCCGCTCTGGTAGCAAAAGATGAAGGTTCCAATCTTTTGGGAGCTCTATGGCCCTGCCCATCACCTGAGAAAGCTGAATACTTAGCTAAGTGTCCCTAGGGCAATCTTGCATCCTCCCTATAGGACCGCAGCTGATGCACTCTTGAAAGTGCAACCTCCTAGTTGAAGGCCATCCAACACAAAACCAGTGCACTAAACAAGAACACAACCAAGGACCCTCACAGAGTCTACTTCACTCCCCTGTTACCTTCACCAGAGTAGGTGTTGGTATCCATGGCTACAAGACCTAAAGACAGATCACATTAACAGACTCGTTGCAGACACTCCCCATTACCAGCCCAGAGCTTGGTAGCTCTGTTGGGTGGAAAAACCTAGAAGAGCAAAAAGAAAAAAAAAAAAAGACTACAGTTTATCTCTCAGAAAGCCCCATTCCTAGGGGAAGGAGGAGAACACCACGTCAAGGTAGCACCCCTTTGGACAAAAGAATCTGAACAGCAGCTTTTGAATGTCAGATCTTCCGTCTGACATAGTCTACCCAAATGAGAAGGAACCAGAAGAACAGTTTCAGTAATATGGCAAAACAAGGTTATTTAACACCCCCCAGAAATCACACTAGTTCACCAGCAATGAATCCAAACCGAGAAGAAATCTCCAAATTGCAAGAACGAGAATTCAGAAGGTGAATTATTTAAGCTAATCAAGGAGGAACAGAGAAAGATGAAGACTGACTTATATCAAAAACATGATATAGAATATAAAAACATAGAAAATAGAAATAAAAAACATGATATAGAATATAAAAAAAATTTTCAATGAATAGAAAGCATAAATAAAAAACAATAACAACTTCTAGAAATGAACAAGACTTTTAAATTAACCCAATTCGTCAAAGACAAAGAAAAAAAGAATGAAAAAAAGTGAACATAGCCTTCAATAAGTTTGGGACTATGTTAAACATCCAAACCTAAGAATAATTGGTGTTTCTGAGAAAGAAGAGAAATCTAAAAGTTTGGAAAACATATTTGAGGGAAAAATTCAGGAAACATTTCTGGTCTTGCTGGAGATCTAGACAGCCAAATACAAAAAATGCAAAGAAGACCTAGAAAATTCGTTGCCTAGGCACATCAGGTTATCTAAAGTCAAGACAAAACAAAGAATCTTAAGAGCTGTGAGGCAAAAGCATCAGGTAACCTATAAAGAAAAACCTATGATATTAAGAGAAGATTTGTCAGCAGAAACCCTACAACTAGAAGGGATTGAGATCCTATTTTTAGCCTCCCTAAAACAATTATCAGCCAATAATTTTGTATCCAGTGAAACTAAGCTTCATAAATGAAGGAAAGATACAGTCTTCTCCAGACAAACAAATGCTGAGGGAATTCTCCAGTACCAAGCCAACACTACAATAACTGTTGAAATGAACTGTAAATCTTGAAACAAATTCTCAAAATACCCCAAAACAAAACATTCTTAAAGCATAAATCTCACAAGACCTACATAACAGTAACACAGACACAAGAAACAAGGTATTCAGGCAACAAATAGCATGATGAATAGAATAGGACTTCACGTCTCAATAATAACTTTGAATGTACATGGCCTAAATGCTCCACTTAAAAGATACAGAATGGCAGAATTGATAAGAATCCACCAATTAAATTTCTGATGTCTTCAGGAGACTCACCTAACAATAAGAACTCACATAAACTTAAGGTAAAGAAGTGGAAAATCATATTCCATGCAAATCGACACAAAAAGCAAGCAGGAGTAGCTATGCTTAATCAGACAGAACAAACTTTAAAGCAACAGCAGTTTAAAAAGACAAAGATGGACATTATATAATGGTAAAAGGACTAGTCCACCAGAAAAGTATCACAATTGTAAATATATATTCACCTAACACTGGAGATCCCAAATTTATAAAACAATCCCTACTAGACCTAAGAAATTGAGATAGACAGCAACACAATAATGGTGAGGACTTCAATGTTCTACTGACAGCACTAGACGAGTCATCAAGACAGAAAGCAAACAAAGAAATAATGGACTTAAACTGTACTCCAGGACAAATGGACTTAACAGATATTTGCAGAACATTCTACCCAACAACTGCAGAACATGCATTCTATTCATCAACACATGGAACATTCTCCAAGATAGACCATATGAGAGACCACAAAACAAGTCTCAGTAAATTTAAGAAAATCAAAATTATATCAAGTACTCTCTCACACCATAGTGGAATACAATTGGAAATCAACTCGACTCCTCAAAATGGTGCTAATATATGAAAATTAAATAACCTGCTCCCAAATGATCGTTGGGTCAACAATAAAATCAAGATGCAAATTCAAAAATTCTTTGAATTGGACAGTAATAGTGACACAATCTATAAAAACATCTGAGATACAGCAGAAGTGGTGCTAAGAGAAAGCTTCATAGCATAAAATGCCTACATCAAAAAGTCTGAAAGAGCACAGACTACCTAAGGTCACATTTCATGGAACTGGAGTAACAAGAAAAATCCAAATATAAACCCAGCAGGAGACCAGAAAAAACGAAGGTCAGAGCACAACTAAATGAAATCAAAACAAAAAAATACAAAAAATAAATGAAACAAAATCTCGTTTTTGAAAAGATGAATAAGCTTGATAGACCATTAGCAATATTAGCAAAGAAAAGAAGATATTGAAATAAGCTCAATTAGGAACAAAACAGGAGATATTACAACTAACACCCCAGAAATACAAAAGATAATTCAAGACTAATATGAACACTGTTACACATGCATAAACTAGAAAACTTGGAGGAGGTGAATAAATTCCTGGAAATATACAACCTTTCTACATTAAAGCAGAAGATATGGAGTCTTTGAACAGATCAATAACAAGCAGCATGATTAAAATGGTAATAAAATATTGCAGATGACAAAAAGCCCATATCTAGACAGATTCACAGCTGAATTTTATCAGAGATTCAAATAAGAATTGGTACCAATGCTATTGACAGTATTCTACAAAATAAAGAGGTAATCCTCCCTAAATCATTCTATGAAGCCAGTTTTACCCTAATACTAAAACCAGGGAGGGACATAACAAAAAAGAAAACTACAGGCCAATATTCCTGATTAACATAGATGCAAAAATCCTCAACAAATTACTAGCAAACCAAATGCAACAGCATATCAAAAAGATAACCCACCATGAGCAAATGGATTTCACACCAGAGGTGAAGGGCTGGTTTAACATACATAAGTCAATAAATGTGATACACCACATAAACAGAATTAAAAACAAAAATTACATGATCTTCTCAATAGATGCAGAAAAAGCATTTGAAAAAAATCCAGCATCCCTTTATGATTATAACCTTCAGCAAAATCGGCACAGAAAGGACATGCTTTAAGGCAATAAAAGACATCTATGACAAACCCACAGCCAACGTTGTACTGAATGGGGGGAAATTGAAAGCATTCCCCCTGGAAACTGGAACAAGACAAGAATGCCTACTTTCATCACTTCTATTTAATACAGTACTGGAAGTCCTAGCCTGGGCAGTCAGACAAGAGAAAGATATAAAGGGCATCCAAATTGGTAAAGAGGAAGTCAAACTCTTCCTTTTTGCTGATTGTATGATTTTATACCTAGAAAATTTTAAACACTCATCCAAAATTCTCCTAGAACCGGTTAACAAATTCAGCAAAGTTTTAGAATACAAAGTTAATGTACACAAATCAGTAGCTCTGCTATACACCAAAAGCAACCAAACTGAAAATCAAGTCAAGAACTCAATCCCTTTTATAATAGCTGAAAAACAAAACTATACTCAACTGAACTAAAGAATATAGCTAACCAAGGACACGAAAGACCTCTACAAGGAAAACTACAAAACACTGCTGAAAGAAATCATAAACAACACAAACAAATGGAAACACATCCCATGCTCATGGAAGGGTAGAATCAGTATTGTGAAAATCACCATACTGCCAAAACTGGTCTATAAATGCAGGGCAATTCCCATCAAAATACTGCCATTATTCTTCACAGAACTAGAAACAATGCTAAAATTAATATGAAACAAAAAAGGAGCCCACATACCCAAAGCAAAACTAAGCAAAAAGGTCAGCTATGAAGGCACCACTTTGCCCATCTTCTAATTATACTATAAGGCCATAATCACCAAAAGAGCATGGTACTGGTGTAGAGATAGGCGCATATACCAATAAAGCGGAATAGAGAACCCAGAAATAAACCAAAATACTTACAGCCAAGTGATCTTCGACAAAGCAAACAAAAACATAAAGTGGAGAAATGACACCTTATTCAACAAATGATGCTGTGATAATTGGCAAGCCACAGTTAGGATAATGACACTGGATCCTTATCTCTCACCTTATACAAAAATCAACTCAAGATGGATCAAAGACTTAAATCTAAGTCCTAAAAACTTAAAGATTCTAGAATATAACATTGGAACAACCCTTCTAGACATTGGCTTATGCAAAGACTTCATGACCCAAAACCCTAAAGCAAATGCAAAAACAAACAAAGAAACAAAAAACAAAGATAAGTAGATGGGACTTAATTAAACTAAAAAGCTTCTGCAGAGCAAAATAAATAATCAGCACAGTAAACAGACAACCCATGGAGTGGGAGAAAATCTTCAGAACCTATACATTTAACAAAGAACTAATATCCAGAATTCACACACACAAAAAAACAACCACGAACAATTCATCAAGAAAAAAGCAAATAATTCCAACAAAATGTGGGCTGAGGACATGAATAGACAATTCTCAAAAGAAAATATACAATTTGCCAACAAACGTATGAAAAAATGCTCACCATCATTAATTTTCAGGAAAATGCAAATCAAAACCACAATGCAATAACCCCTACTCCTGCAAGAATGGCAATAATAAAAAAACAAACAAACAAACAACAACAACAAAAAACCTAATACTTGTTGGCGTGGATGTGCTAAAAACGAAACATCTTTACGCTGTTAGTGGGAATGTAAATTAGTACAACCACTGTGGAAAAGAGTGTGGAGATTCCCTAAAGAACTAACAGTAGATCTACCATTTAATCCAGCAATCCCACTACTAGGTATCTATTCAGAGGAAAAGAAGTCATTATACGAAAAAGATACTTGCACATGCATGTTTATAGCAGCACAATTTGCAACTGCAAAAATATGGAAGCAGCCCAATTTCCCATCAATCAATGAGTGGCTAAGGAAAATATTGTATATACATGCCATGATATAATACTCAGCCACAAAAAGAAATGAAATAATGGCATTCTTAGCAACCTGGATGGAATTGAAGACTACTGTTCTAAGTGAAGTAACTCAGGAATGGAAAACCAAACATCGCATGTTCTTCCTCACATGTGGGAGCTAAGCTATGAGGACGCAAAGGCATAAGAATGCTACATTGGACTTTGGGGATTCAGGGGAAAGGGTGGGGGGTGGCAAGGGATAAAAGACTACATATTGGGAAGCGTGCACACAGCTTGGGTGATGGGTGCACCAAAATCTCAGAAATCACCACGAAATAACTTATTAAAGTAACCAACCACCACCTGTTCCCTAAAACCTATTAAAATAAAACAAAATCAAAAAATATATTTTAAAAATTCTACACAAATATATTTTACAATTTTAAAATTTTTATTAATTTTTACAATTTTGAGGGTACATGGTAGGCATATGAAGTATTTTGATACAGTCATGCAATGTGAAATAAGCACACCAAGTAGAATGGGGTATCCATTTCCTCAAGCAGTTATTCTTTGGGTTCCAAACAATCCAATAACATTCTTTAAATTATTTTAAAATATGCAGTAAAGTTATTATTGACTAAAATCACTCTGTTCTGCTACCAAATAGTAGGTTTTATTTATTCTTTCTATTTTTTGATACCCATTAACCATTTGTTACTGTTTACAGCCTCTTATAACAATCCTTCTACTCTCTATGTCCATGAGTTCAATTCATTTGATTTTTACATCCCACAAATATATGAAAACATGTGATGTTTGTCTTTCTGTGCCTGGCTTATTTCACTTAACATGATAATCTCCAGATGCATCCATGAATCTCATTCTTCGTTACAACTGAATAGTATTCCATTGTGTATATGTACCATATTTTCTTCATTTATTCATCTATTGATAGACACTTAGGTTGCTTCCAAATCTCAGCTATTGAAAACAGTTCTGCAACAAACATAGGAGTGCAGATGTCTCTTCAGTAAAATAATTTCCTTTCTTTTGGGTATATACACAGCATTGGAATTGCTGGATCATATGATAGGTAAATTTTTAGGTTTTTGAGAAATTTTGAACCTGTTTTTTATAATGGGTGTACTAGTTAACATTCCCGCCAATGGTTTATGAGAATTCTCTTTTCTCCACATCCTCACCAGCATTTGTTATTGTTTAGCTTTGGATATGAGCCATTTTAAGTGGGGTGAGATGATACCTCATTATAGTGTTGATTTTCATTTCTCTGATGATCAATAATGTTGAGCACCTTTTCATACGCCTGTTTGCCACTTGCGTGTCTTCTTTTGAGAAATGTCTGTTCAAATATTTTACCCACTTTTTTGGTGGGATTATTAGTTTTTCCTCTAGAGTTGTTTGAGATCCTTATATATCCTGGTTATTATTCCTTTTCAGAGAGGTAGGTTGCAAATGTTTTCTCTCATTCTTTGGGTTTCCTTTTCTCTTTGTCGATAATATCCTTTGTGGTGCAGAAGTTTTTTTTTAATGTGTTGAGATCCCATTTGTCCATGTTTTCTTTGGTTGCCAGTGCTTGTGGTGTCTGGCTCAAAAAAATTTTGCCCACACAAATGTCCTGAAGAGTTTTTCCAAAGTTTTATTGCAGTAGTTTCATAGTTTGAGGTCTTAGACTAAAGTCTATAATCCATTTTTATTTTTTATATGGCAAGAGATGGAATCTAGTTTCATTTTAGCACCATTCATAAAAGAGACAGTACTTTCCCCAAAGTAGGTTCTTGGCAATTTTGTCAGAAATGAGTTCAGTGCAGGTGTGTGAATTTGTTCCTGGCTTCTCCATTCTGTTTCATTGGTCTATGTGTCTGAGTTTATGCCATCAAATACCATGCTGTTTTGGTTACTATAGCACTGTAGTATAATTTCAAGTCAGGTAGTGTGATTCCTTCAGTTTTTTTTTTTTTTTTTTTTTTTTTTTCCCTAAGAATAGCTTTGGCTATGCTGGGTCTTTTGTTGTTTCATACAAATTTTGGGATTATTTTTTATATTTTTGTGAAGAATATCATTGGTATTTTGATAGGGGTTGCATTCAATCTGTAGATTGCTTTGAGTAGTTTGGAAATGTTAACAATATTGACTCTTCGAATTTATGACCATGGAATATTTTCACGATTTTTTGGTGTTCTCTTCAATTTTCTTTATCTCTGTGTTACAATTTTCATTATTGAAATGTCATTGGTTAAGTTAATTCCAAGGTATTTAATTTTATGTGTGGCTACAGTAAATGAAATTACTTTTCAATTTCCATTTCACATTGTTCATGGTTGGCATATAGAAATGATACTAATTTTTTTATTATACTTTAAGTTCTGTGATACATGTTCTGTTTATGTGATGGATTACGTTTATTGATTTGTGTATGCTGAATCAGCCTTGAATCCCAGGGTTGAAGCCAAATTGATCGTGCCACGACGATCAAGTGGATAAGCTTTTTGATATGCTGCTGGATTCAGTTTGCCGGTATTTTATTGGGGATATTTGCTTCGATGTTAATCAGGAATATTGGCCTAAAATTTTCTTTTTTTGTTGTGTCTCTGCCGGATTTTGTTATCAGGATAATGCTGGCCTCACATAATGAGTTAGGGAGGATTCCCTCTTTTTCTATTGTTTGGAATAGTTTCAGAAGGAATGGTAGCAGATCCTCATTTTATGTCCGGTAGAATTCAGCTGTGAATCCTGGTCCTGGACCTTTTTTTTGGTTGCTGGACTGCCTCAGTTTCAGAACTTGTCATTGTTCTATTCAGGGATTTGACTTTTTCCTGCTTTAGTCTTGGGAGAGTGTATGTGTCCAGGAATTTATTCATTTCTTCTAGATTTTCTAGTTTATTTGCATAGAGGTAGTTTGTATTTCGATTGATGGCAATATCCCCTTTAATATTTTTTATTGCATCTATTTGACTCTTCTCTCTTTTCTTCTTTATTAGTCTGGCTAGCAATGTATCTATTTTGTTGATCTTTTCAAAAAACCAGCTCCTGGATTCATTGAATTTTTAAGGGTTTTTTTTTTTTGTTTTTTTATCTCTGTCTCCTTCAGTTCTGCTCTGATCTTAGTTATTTCTTGTCTTCTGCTAGCTTTTGAATTTGTTTGCTCTTGCTTCTCTAGTTCCTTTCACTGTGATGTTAGGGTGTCAATTTTAGATCTTTCCTGCTTTCTCTTCTGGGAATTTAGTGCTATAAACTTCCCTCTACACACTGCTTTAAATGTATCCCAGAGATTCTGGTATGTTGTGTCTTTATTCTCATTGGTTTCAAAGATTTATTTCTGTCTTCATTTCCTTATTTACCCAGTAATCATTCAGGAGCACAGTGCTCATTTTCCATGTAGTTGTGCAGTTTTCAGTGAGTTTCTTAATCCTGAGTTCTAATTTGATTGCACTGTGGTCTGAGAGACTGTATGTTATGATTTCCGTTCTTTTTCATTTGCTGGGGAGTATTTTACTTCGAATTATATGGTCAATTTTAGAGTAACTGCGATGTGGTGCTGAGAAGAATGCATATTCTGTTGATTTGTGGTGCAGAGTTCTGTAGATATTTATTAGGTCCACTTGGTCCAGAGCTGAGTTCAAGTCCTGAATATCCCTGTTAATTTTCTGTCTCATTGATCTCTCTAATATTGACAGTGGGGTATTAAAATCTCCCACTATTATTGTGAGGGAGTCTAAGTATCTTTGTAGGCCTCTAAGAACTTGCTTTATGAATCTGGGTGCTCCTGTATTGGGTACATACATATTTAGGACAGTTAGCTCTTCTTGTGGCATCGATCCCTTTATCATTATGTAATGCCATTGTCTCTTTTGATCTTTGTTTGGTTACAGTCTGTTTTACCAGAGAGTAGGATTGCAAACCCTGCTTTTTTTTTTCTTTTCATTTGCTTGGTCAATATTCTTGTATCCCTTTATTTTGAGCCTATTTTTCATCTTTGCACATGAGATGGGTCTCCTGAATACAGCAAACTGATGGGTCTTGACTCTATCCAAATTGCCAGTCTGTGTATTTTAATTAGGGAATTTGTCCCATTTACATTAAGGTTAATATTGTTGTGTGTGCATTTGATCCTGTCATTATGATGCTAGCTGATTATTTTGAACATTAGTTGAAGCAGTTTCTTCATAACATCGATGGCATTTACAATTTGGTATGTTTTTGCAGTGGCTGGTTATTGTTGTTCCTTTCCATGTTTAGTGCTTCCTTCAGGAACTCCTGTAAGGCAGGCCTAGTGGTGACAAAATCTCTCAGCATTTGCTTGTCTGTAAAGAAGTTTATTTCTCCTTCATTCATGAAGCTTAGTTTGGCCAGATATGAAATTCTGGGTATAAAATTCTTTTCTTTAATAATGTTGAATATTGGCCCCCACTCTCTTCTGGCTTTTAGGGTTTTTGCAGAGAGATCCGCTGTTAGTCTGATGGGCTTCCCTTTGTGGGTAACTTGACTTTTCTCTCTGGCTGCCCTCAACATTTTTTTCTTCATTCCAACCTTTGGGAATCTGATGATTATGTGTCTCAGAGTTGCTCTTCTTGAGCAATATCTTTGTGGTATTCTCTGTATTTCCTGAATTTGAATGTTGGCCTGCCTTGCTAGGTTGGGGAAGTTCTCCTGGATAATATCCTGAAGAGTGTTTTCCAACTTGGTTCCATTTTTCCCATCACATTCAGGTACACCAATCAAACGTAGATTTTGTCTTTTCACATAGCCCCATATTTCTTGGAGGCTTTGTTTGTTTCTTTTCACTCTTTTTTCTCTCATCTTGCCTTCTCACTTTATTTCATTGAGTTGATCTTCAATCTCTGATATTCTTTCTTCTGCTTGATCATTTCAGCTACTGATACTTGTGCATGCTTTCTGAAGGTCTCATGCTGTGTTTTTAGCTCCATCAGGTCATTTATGTTCTTCTCTAAACTGGTTATTCTAGTTAGCAATTCCTCTAACCTTTTTTCAAAGTTCTTAGCATCCTTACATTGGGTTAGAACATGCTCCTTTAGCTCAGAGGAGTTTGTTATTACCCACTTTCTGAAGCATACTTCGGTCAATTAGTCAAACCCATTCTCTGTTCAGTTTTGTTCCCTTGCTGGCAAGGAGTTGTGATCCTTTGCAGGAGAAGAAGCATTCTGGTTTTTGGAATTTTTCAGTCTTTTTGCGCTGGTTTCTCCCCATCTTCATGGATTTATCTACCTTTGGTCTTTGATGTTGATGACCCTCACATGGGGTCTCTGAGTGGACGTCCTTTTTGTTGATGTTGATACTATTCATTTCCATGTGTTAGTTTTCCTTCTAACAGGTCCCCCGCTGCAGGTCTGCTGGAGTTTGCTGGAGGTCCACTCCAGACACTGCTTGCCTGGGTATCACCAGTGGAGGCTGCAGAACAGCGAAGATTGCTGCCTGTTCCTTCCTCTGGAAGCTTCATCCCAAAGGGGTACCTGGCAGATGCCAGCCAGAGCTCTCCTGTATGAGGTGTCTGTCGACCCCTACTGTGAGGTGTCTCCCAGTCAGGGTACACGGGGCTCAGAGACCCACTTGAGAAAGCAGTCTGTCCCTTATCAGAGCTTGACCACTTAGCTGGGAAATCTGCTGCTCTCTTCCGAGCTGTCATGCAGGGACATTTAAGTCTGCTGAAGCTGCGCCCATAGCCACCCCTTCCCCCAGTTGCTCCATCCTAGGGTGATGGGGGTTTTATCTATAAGTCCCTGACTGGGGCTGCTGCTTTTTTTTCAGAGATGCCCTGCCCAGAGGGCAGGAATCTTGAGAAGGATTCTGGCCACAGTGGCCCTGCTGAGCTGTGGTGGGCTCCACCCAGTTTGAACTTCCCTGTGGCTTTTTTTAAACTGTGAGTGTAAAACCGTCTACTCAAGCCTCAGCAATGGCAGATGCCCCTTGCCCCACCAAGCTCAGCATCCCAGGTCAACCTCAGGCTGCTGTGTTGGCAGTGAGAATTTCACACCAGTGGATCTTAGCTTGCTGGGCTCCATGGAGGTGGAACTCACTGAGCCAGAACACTTGGCTCCCTGACATCAGCCCCCTTTCCAGGGGAGTGAATGGTTCTCTCTCTCTGGCATTCCAGGTGCCACTGGGGTATGAAAAAACAACAACAACAACAACAACAACAACAACAACAACAAAACTACTGCAGATAGCTTGGTGTCTGTCCAAATGGCCGCCCAGTTTTGTGCTCAAAACCCAGGGTCCTGGTGGCGTAAGCACAGGAGGGAATCTCTCGGTCTGTCGGTTATGAAGACCATGGAAAGAGTGCAGTATCTGGACCAGAGTGCACCATTCCTCCTGGTACAGTCCCTCATGGCTTCTCTTGGATAGGGGAGGGACATCTCCCGACCCCTTGCACATCCCAGGTGAGGCAACACCCCACCCTTCTTTGGCTCACACTCCGTGGGCCACACCCACTGTCCAACCAGACCCAATGAGATGAACCAGGTACCTCAGTTTTAAATACAGAAATCACCAACCTTCTGCATCAATCTCGCTTGGAGCTGCTTACCAGAGCTGTTCCTATTCGGCCATCTTGCAGCAAATCCCCTTCTATTTTCTAATTTTGAGTTTGGTTTGCTTTTGCTTTTCTTGTTGTTTAAGACGCATCATTAGATTGTTCATTTGAAGTTTTTCCTCTCTTTTTTGCAGGCACTGATAGCTATAAACATCCCTATTTGTATTTCTTTTGCTGTATTTATAGGGTTTGGTATGTTGTTTTTCTACTATTATTTGTTTCAAAACATTTATCTATTTATTTTTTAATTTCTTCATGACCCCACTGGTTATTGAGGAGCATATTGCTTAATTTTCATGTATTTGCATAGTTTTCAAAATTCCTCTTTATTAACTTACAGTTTTATTCCATTGTGGTCAAAAAAGTTATTTAGTGTTACTTTATTTTTTTGAATTTTATTTTATTTTAATTTAATTTATTTTTTGAGATGGAGTCTTTACTGTCACCAAGGCTGAAGTGCAGTGGTGTGATCTTGGCTCTAGCAACCTCTAGCTCCCAGGTTCAAGTGATTCTTGTGCCACAGCCTCCTGAGTAGCTGGGACTAAAGGCACATGCCAAAAAGCCTGGCTAATTTTTGTATTTTTAGTAGAGATGTGGTTTCACCATGTTTGTCAGGTTGGTCTCAAACTTCTGACCTCAAGTGATCCACCCACCTCAGGCTCCCGAAATGCTGGGATGACAGTGCCTGGCCTGTCTTGAATGTTTTAAGACCCGTTTTGTAACCTAACATATAGTCTATACTTGAGAATGATCCACGTGCTGAGAAAATGATATGTATTTTAAAGCTCTTAGATGAAATCTTCTGTAAATATATACTTGATCTATTTGGTCTATCATGGAAATTAAGTCTGAGGTTTCTTTGTTAATTTTCTGTCTGGGAGATATGTCCAGTGCTGACAGTGGAATGTTGATGTCTCCAGTTATTGTACTGGAGCCTATCTCTCTCTTTAGCTCTAATAATATTTTCTTTATATATCTGGGTGCTCTTGTGTTGGGTGCATATATCTTTAAAATTGTTATATCCTTTTGCTGAATTGATCCCTTTATTATTACATAGTGACCTTCTTTGTCTCTTCTTATAGGTTTTGTCTTGAAATCTATATTGTCTGATATAAGTAAAGAGACTTCTTGTGTTCTTTGGTTTCCATTGGCTTGAAATATATTTTTTCATCCCTTTGATTTTGGTGTATGTGTGTCTTTATAGGTGAAGTGTGTTTCTTGTAGGCAATACCTCCATAGGTCTTAATTTTTCTTCCATTCAAGTAGTCTATAACTTTTGATTGGAGAGTTTAGTCCATTTACATGCAATGTCATTATTGATAAGTAAGGACGTACCCCTGCCACCTTGCTATTTGTTTTCTGGTTGTTTTGTAACTTCTCTTCTTTCTTTTTTATTCCTTTCTTCAGGAATGAAGGAAGACTCCGTTTTCAAGTGAAAATAATTTTCTCTGGTGATATGATAGCATTTCTTGCTTTTTCTTTTTTGTTTCTGCATTGTATGTTTTTTAGTTTGAAGTTACCATGAAATTTGCAAATACTATTTTATAACCCATTATTTTAACATAACTACTTAACACTATTTGCATAAACAAATTTCAAAAACAAGCAAAAAGAAAATGAATAAAATATTACTTTATTTCCATACCTTTTCATTTTTGTTGTTTTATTTATATCTTATTGTACTCAATATGCCTTTAAAAGTTGTAGTAGATATTATTTTTGATTTAGTCTTTCTACTTAGGATAAGAGTAGTTTACACACCACAGTTACAGTGTTATATTCTGTGTTTCTCTGTGTACTTACTATTACCAGTGAGTTTTGTACCTTCAGGTAATTATTTATTGTTCATGTACTCCCTTTAGCATTTCTTGTACGATGGGTCTGGTATAATGAAATTCCCCAACTTTTGTGGTCTGGGAAGATCTTTATATCTCCTTTATATTTGAAGAATATTTTCACTCAATATAGTATCCTGGGGAAAGTTTCTTTTCTTTCAATACTGTAAATATCTCATGCCACTTTCTTCCGGCTTGTAAAGTTTCAACTGAAAGTCTGCTGCCAGAAATATTGGAACTTCATTTTAAGTTATTTTCATTTTCTTGCTACTTTTAGAATTTTTTCTTTCTCCTTGACCTTTGGAAGTTTTACTATTAAATGCCTAGGTGTAGTCTTGTTTGTGTTAAGTCTGCTTGATGTTCTTTAACCCTCATGTACTTGGATACTGATATTTTTCTCTGGATTTGGGAAGTTCTCTGTTATTATCACTTTGAATACAGTTTCTATCCCTAGCTCTTTCTTTAACTCATTTTTAAGGCCAATAGCTCTTAGATTTGCCTTTTTGAGGCGATTTTCTATATCTCATAGATGTGCTTTATTGTTTTTTATTCTTTATTCTTGTGTCTCCTCTGTGTATTTACAAATATCTTGTCTTCAAGCTCACTATTTTTTTTTCTTTTCCTCAGTTCATTCTGCTGTCAAAGGACTCGGATGCATTCTTCTTTATGTCAATTTCATTTTTCCATTCCAGAATTTCTCCTCCATTTTTTCTATTATTTCAATACCTTTGTTAAATTTATCAGATAAAATTCTAAATTCATTATCTGTGGTATCGAATTTCTTTGAGTTTCCTAAACATAGCTATTTTAAATTCTTTGTCTGAATGGTCAGTTATCTCTGTTTCTCTAGAATTGGTCACTGGTGCTTTATTTAGTTCATTTGGTGAGGTCATAACTTCCTGGATAATGTTGATGCTAGTAGATGTTCTCCAGTGTCCAGGCATTGAAGAGTTAGGTTTTCATTGTAGCCTTCACTGTCTGGGCTTATTTGCAGTCATCCTTCTTGGGAAGGCTTTCCAGATATTTGAAAATACTTGAGTGTTGTGATCTAAGCTGTTTCTGCTTTAAGGTTATCCCAAACTCTCAGTAAAGCTGTGTTTTTGCAGACTGGTAGAGTTACTACATTGTTGGTCTTAGACAATATCCAGGAGAATGATCTGGATTACCAGGCAGAGACTCTTGTTCTTTACCCTTACTTTTTCTCAAACAAACTAAGTTTCTGTCTCTGTTCTGAGCCACCTAAAGCTGGAGGTGAAGTGACACCAGCACCCCTGTGTCCACCACCACTAGGACTCTGTTGGATCAGACCTTAAGCCAGCCCAGTGCTGGGTCTCATCCAAGGCCTCCTGTAACCACTTTCTAGCTACTGCCTATGTTTGCTGCTCAATGCCCTGAGGCTCTATAATCAGCAGGTGGCAAAGCCAGCTAAGCTTATGTTCTTCCCTTCAGGGAAATGAGGTTACCAGGCCTTGGGTGGGTCCAACAGTGCCATCTAAAAGTCAGGGACTACAGTCCAAAACTTTAGATGTCTACCTGGTATTTTATTGTATTGTGGCTGAGCTGATATTCAAACCACAAGATGCAGTCCTTCCCACTCTTCCCACCCCTTTCAAAGGCAGAGGGATTTTCTCCCATAGCCACTGCCAGCCCAGGCCATGAGGAGTACTGCCAGATTACCATCAGTGTTCCCTTAAGGCTCAAAGTTTCTTAAGTCCCAGGCCAGGCAGCTTTGTGATGAATGCTGCCTAGCCTGGGAGTCACCCTTTAGGGCAGAGGGATCCTCTCTGGCCCAGGGCAGGTCCGTAAATGCCATCCAAGAGTCAAGTCCTGAAATTGGGAACCCAATAGTTTGCTTGGTGCTTTACCCCCTGTGGTGGTGTCAGTATATATGGTTCAAGACAAAGTCCCCTTTAATTTTTTATTTTCTTTTTTTCCTGCAGAAGGAGTTTTTCCCAATAGCCATCAGAGCTGGTAATGTGCTGAATCTCACCTGAAGCCAGCGAGTCTCCGAGGCTCACCAAGGCCCTTGATGTAGTACCTGGTTATAACTACTGGTTATGCAATGCCCAAGGGTACTTTAGTTAGCAGGTAATAAATGCTGGCAGGACTGGTTTCTTGCCTTCAAGGTAGCTGGTTTTCTTCTGGCCCAGGGTGTTTCTAGAAGTGTTTTCTGGGAAATAGGGCCTGGAATGGAGGCCTCATGATTGTGAGTGGTGCCCGTTCCTGCTGTGGCTCAGCTGGTATCCAAGTTTCAAGACAAAGTCCTTTCACTCTTCCCTCTCCTCTCTTCAGAAGGAAGGTAGGGGTCTCCTTTGGAGCCCTGAGCTGTGCAGCCTGGGGCTAAGAGAGAGATAATGCCAGCACTCCCTTGGCTGTCCCAACTGGTGTCTCAGGTTTCAGTATGTTGCATACTCCCCCGACCCCATCACCAAATCCACTGTCTGTGGGCCTAGTTAATTCCTAGAACTTGCCATGAGTTGCTGTCCTCATGGCCTAGACTGCTTGTCAAGTTTATTTAAAGGCTGAAAGCACTTTGTCTCTTGGTGGTGAGGTTTGTGGGCACTCAAGTTTGGACTGCTGAGGTTGGTTATTCACCTCTGGCTAAGACTAATTTAATGCTTCCTCCATGGACAGGCTTCAGTTGAGGTGGTTCTGGTTTTCCTTTCTGGTCTAACAGGACAACACTGTGTTCAATGTCTCACTATTGCTGTTAAACCTCCCCCAGTGCCCAGAGACATTCTGCACCACACTGCTGATGTCTGAGCTAGAGGGGTGGCATCAATGATTTAGGTCTGTTTTTTTCTATCTCTTCAGTGCCTCTTTTAGCGATATGAAGTTAGAACCAGATACTGTGAGTGCTCACCTGATTTTACAAAGGTTCTCAGTTCGTAGAAGAGAAGAAATAATCAAAATCAGAACGAAACTGAAGAAGACAGAAACATAAAAAACCCTTCAAAAGATCAATGAATCCAGAGCTGTTTTTTTGAAAAATAAAGTAGACCACCAGCTAGACTAACAAAGAAAAAAAGAGAGAAGATTGAAATAAACACTATCAGAAATGATAAGGGGAATATTACCTTTCACCCCACAGAAAGACAAATTACCATCAGATAACATTATAAACACCTCTATGTACATAAGCTAGAAAATCTAGAAGACATGGGTATATTCCTAGACACGTACACTCTTCAAAGATTGAACCAGGAGGAAATTGAATCCATGAATAGACAAATAACAAGCTCTGAAATTGAGGCAGTAATAAATAGCATATCAACAAAAAAATCCAGGACCAGATGGATTCCCAACTGAATTCTACCAGAGGTATATAGGAAAGTTGATACCATACCTACTAAAACTATTCCAAAAAATTGAGGAGGAGGAACTCCTCTCTAACTCATTTTATGAGGTTTTAGTATCATGCTGATACTAAAACCTGGCAGAAATACAACAAAAACGGAAAACTTCAGGCCAATATCCATGATAATCACTGATGCAAAAATCCTCAATAAAATACTGGCAAACTGAATCTACCAGCACATGAAAAAGCTTATCCACCACGATCAAGTAGGCTTTATCCCTGGGATGCAAGGTTGGTTTAACACGTGCAAATCAATAAATGTGATTCATTACATGAACAGAACTAAAGACATAAACCACATGATTATCTCAATAGATGCAGAAAAGGCCTTTGATAAAGTTCAACATGACTTCATGTTAAAAACTTTCAGTAAGCTAGGTACTGAAGGAACATATGTCAAAACAATAAGAGCCATATTTGACAAACCCACAACCAATATCATAATGAATGCTCAAAAGCTGGAAGCATTGCCCTTGAAAACTGGCACAAGACTAGTTTTCACTCTCTCAACACTCCTATTCAACATACTATTGGCAGTTCTGCCTAGGGCAATCAGGCATAAGAAAGAAATAAAGCATATTCAAATAGGAAGAGACGAAGTCAAACTATCTTTGATTGCAGATGACATAATCCTATGTCTAGAAAACCCTGCGATCTCAACTCAAAAGCTTCTTAAGCTGATAAGCAACTTTAGAAAACTCTCAGGATACTATGTCAATGTGCAAAATATGTTATCATTTTCATACACCACCAACAGGCAAGCCGAGAGCCAAATCACAAATGAAGTCCCATTCACAATTGCAACTAAAAGAATAAAATACCTAAGAATACAGCTAACAAGAGAAGTGAATTACCTTTTCAAGGAGAACTACAAACCACTGCTCAAAGATATCAGAGACGAAACAAACCAGTGAGAAATCATTCCATGCTCATGGATAGGAAAAATCAATGTCATGAAAATGGACATATTGCTCAAAGCAGTTTATAGATTCAATGCTATTCCCAGTAAACCGCCATTGATATTCTTCGCACAATTAGAAAAAAACTATTTTTAAATTCATATGGCAGAAGAAGACCCTGAATAGCCAAGACAATCCTAAACATAAAGAACAAAGACAGAGGCATCACACTACCTGTCTTCAAACTATACTACAAAATTACAGTAATCAAAATAGCATGGTACTTGCACAAGAACAGACACATAGACCAATGAAACAGAATAGAGAACCCAGAAATAAGATTGCACAACTGTGACCATCTGATCTTTGACAAACTTCATGAAAACAAGCAATGCAAAAAGAATTTCCTATTTAATAAATGCTACCAGAAGAACAGGCCAGTCATATGCAGAAAATTGAAACTGGACCCCTTCCTTACACCATACACAAAAATCAACTCAGGATGAATTAAAGACTTAAATGTAAAACCCAAATTTATAAAAACCTTGGAAGAAAACCTAGACAATATTATTTATTACACAGGCATAAGCAAAGATTTTATGACAAAGACACCAGAAGAAATTGCATCAAAAGCAAAAATTGATAAATAGGATCTGATTAAACTAAAGAGCTTCAGCACAGCAAAAGAAACTATCAGCAGAGTAAACAGACAACCTGCAGAATGCAATTTTTCAATCTACCAATCAGACAAAGGTCAAATATCCTGCATCTATAAGGAACTTATACAAATTTCCAAGAACAAAAGAACCTCATTAAAATGTGGGCAAAGAATGTGATCAAACATTTCTCAAAAGAAGACATACATGAGGCAATAAACATGTGAAAAAAGCTTAACATCACTGATCATTAGAGTAATGCAAATCAAAGTCACAATGAGATACCATCTCACACCAGTCAGAATGGTTATTATTAAAAAGTCAAAAAACAAATGCTGGCAAAGTTGTGAATAAAAAGGAATGCTTTTTACACTGTTGGTGGGAGGGTAAGTTAGTTCAACCATTTTTGAAGATAGTGTGTTGATGTTTTAAAAACCTAGAGGCAGAAATATCATTCAACCCAGAAATTCCATTTCTGGATATATACCCAAAAGAATATAAATAATTCTCTTATAACGAAGCATGCAAGTTTATGCTCATTGCAGCACTATCCACAATAGCAAACGCATGGAATCAACCTAAATGCCCAGCAATGATAGCCTGGATAAAGTAAATGTGGTACATATACACCATGGAATACTATGCAGCCATAAAAAGAAATGAGATAATGTTCTTTGCAGAAACATGGGTGGAGGTGGAGGGCATTATTCTTAGCAAACTAAGAATAATATTAATAGGCTAAAGAATGAAATCACATTCTAAAATAAATTTGTGCAGAAAAGAAGCATTTGACAAAATTCAACACCTTTTTATAATAATAACTCTCAGAAAAAAAAATAGGGATATAGATGAACTTACTCAACTTGATAAATAACTTCTACAAACTATCTACCACTAATTTAATGGTGAAAGATTGAATTCATTCCCCATAAGACTGTGAATGAGGTAATAATATCTGCTTTCACCACCCTTATTAAACATAGTGACAGAAGTCTAAAATAGTCCAATAAGGCAGCACAAAGAAATAAAAAGCATAATATTTTTAAAGAAAAACTGATAAGTGTGACTTCACTTTCTGGTGATACGATTACCTGTGGACAAAATTCCAAGGAATCCCTAAAAGTCTTCCAAAAATTAATACATGAATTCAGCAGAGTCACACCATTAAAGAAAAACATACAAAAATAATTTTTATTTTTATATACTGGCAATTATTATGTAGACATGGAACTTAAAATTACAATAATGTTTACAATTGCTCAAATGAAAGCAAAACTTAGACATAGATCTAAAAAAATATAGAGAGCACTTGTTTGCTTATAATGTCACAACGTTGATAAAAATATCATAGAAGATTTAAATTCATTGAGAGATATACCATGTACATTGACTGAAGAAATATTATGGTAAAAATGTAAACTCTATTAAAATTAATATATAGGTTTAACACAATTTTTCACAATGTTTAACAAGAATCTTAAAGACAAGATAAACCTAAGATTTATATTGGAAAGAAATTTATATAACTAAAACCACCTTGAAAATAAAGTAAAAGGAATTAGTTTCCCTAATTTTAAGGTCTATTATACATTTATGGTAATAAATATTGTGTGGCATTGTTTCGTGGATACATACATCGGTCACTGGAATAGAATAGAGCAGTCAGAAACAGACCCATACAAATATGCTCAATTGATTTTTTCACAAACTTGTGAAAATTATTCTTTGGAGGGGGGATAGCTTCTTCAACAAATTGCACCAAAATAATTAGAAATCCACAGGCAAATAAATAAACTTCAAGCCATGTCCCAACCCTTTTACCCAAATAAATTCAAAAGTAAGTATGGATTTAAGTAAAAAAATTAACAAAAACACTTTTAGAAAAAATAGAAGAAACATTTGGTAGATATATGCATAAACAAAATGTTTTTAGACTTGGTATCAAAAACAGAGTGATAAAAATGATAAATTGGGTTTAATCATTGAGATCAAAGACTTTCGTTCAGTGACAGACACTCTTAAAATAATAAATGGATGAGCTACAGACTGGAAGAAAATATTTGCAAGCTGCATGCTTAAAAAAGACAAGTATATAGCAGATAAAACAATTAAAACAACAGAAAATAAAAAAATCAATTTAATTAGAAAATAAATAATTTCACAGATCAGAAAATACAGATTAAAAATAAGTACATAAAAAACTAGCTTATTATCATCATTAGCCATTCAAGAAACATAAATTACAATCAAAATAAGCTATCACTACATACATAAGAATAGCTAAAGACATAAAAGCTTAATAAAGGGTACATGTGACCAGCCGTTAGTTAACATAATACCTAACAAAGAAAATTTGAAAGCTTTTTCCCTAAGATCAAAAATAAGATAAAGATTCCCACTCTTGCCAATTTTGTTCAACCTAGTACTGGATGTTCTAACTAGAAAAAAAAAAAAGTAGGGAAGCAAAAAAGAGACATTCAATTGGAAATGAAGAAGATAAATTGTTTCTATTTGCAGATAACATCATCTTATATATGTAAAACCCTAAAAACTCTACCAAAATACTTATAGAACTGATCAACAAATTCAGTAAAGTTGGAGAGCACAAAATCAACAAACAAAATTTGCTAGTGTTTCTATACACTAAAAATAAACGATCTGAAAAACAATGAAAAAACCCATTCAAAATAGCAAAAAAATAAAAATAAAAACAATACTTAGGAATAAATTTAACCAAGAAGTTGAAAAATCTATACATTTAAAATTATAAAGCATTGATAAAAGAAATTGAAATATACTTTTTATTATTGACTATAGATCCCCTGTTTTGCTATAAAAAATACACAAATACATGGAAAGATCTCACTTATTTATTAAATAAGAAGTTTAATATTGCTAAAATGTCCATACCATCCAAAGCAACCTACATATTCAATGCAATCCCCATCAATGTCCACACGACATTATACACAGAAATTGAAAAAAAAAATCTAAAATTCATATATATCCAGGAAAGACTCCAAATATCTGAAGTAATTTTGACCATAAAGAACAAAGCCCTAGGCATCTCATTGCCTGGACTGAAATCTATTACAAAATAATAATAATCTAAATAGGGTGGTACTGGCATTAAAACAAAAGGAACAGAATAGAGAGCCCAGAAATAAATCCATGCTCTTAAGGTCAATTGAGTTTCAGCAAAGAGGCCAGAAACACACAGTGGGAAAAGAACAGTCTCTTGAACAAATGATGCTGAGAAAACTGGATATCCACAGGAAGAAAACCTAATTTCAAAACACACACACACACACACACACACACACACACACACACACACACCTCAAATTGGATTTAAAAGACTTAAATGTAAGGCCTGAAACTCTAAAACTCCTGGAAGAAAACAGGAAAAAATCTTCATGGCATTGGTCTTGGCAATGACCTTTTTGAATGAGACCTGGAAAACACAGACACCAAAAGCAAATATAGACAAATAAGATTGAATTAAACTAAAAACTGATAAGTATGTGAATTACCTCATATGTTGATAAACATCACATTGTGTTCCACAAATAAATACAATAATTTTAATAAATTCAAAAATAAATAAACAAATAAAAAGTTAGTGACACTTCCTGCTGGAGAAGTAGTGCTTTGACAGAGGGGCTCCATCTACCTCTTTCAGCCACAGTGATTCCCTGCTGCTAGAGGACTGAGCTGAAGCAGTGCACTTCCTCCTGAAGAAACAGTACTTTGACAGGATGCCTTCAATTTGCCTCTTTGGGCTAAGCTAAAGCTGCACATTTCTTTCTGTTGAAATGATGCCTTGGCAAGGCAGCTCCTAAAACATATCTCAGTTGCTGCTGCACCCTTCACCCTTGTGTCAGAGCTGAAGCAACACTAAAAATCCCAAAGAAATTGTGCCTTGGCTATCAAGAGCAGTCACACCTCTCTGTATCTAAGCTAAAGTACTACACTGTCTCCTTGGAAAACAGCACCTTGGCCACCCAGAGGAGTTATTCTTCCCTAGTGCCCAAGTACCTCTCAGAAAAGGGTGCCTTTGCCATCCAATGTGGTCATGCACCACAGTACTTAAAGTGAGTGGTGCCCAACATACCAGGGAAATGGTGTCTGAGTCACCTGGAACAGGTATGCACTCTGGGCCTGAGATGAAAAGGTGTGTTGTGCCCTGGGGAAATGGTGTCTTGGACAAGCTAAACAGTAGCATATCATAGGGTGAACTGATGTAGTACTCCATGTCTCAGGGAAATAGAAAAGTGGTGCAGCTGAGATACCCCACCCTACAGGCCAAAGAATTCTAGTATCCTGCTTCCCTGAAGCTACACTAACCTCATGCAGTCTTAGCTGTTGAGACACTTCTCTCCACAGAGAGTGTCATTATTTCTGTACTTCTCCCTACCCCTCAGGAGACAATCAACAGCTGTGATCTGCCATTCTGGAGTACTTGTTGCAGCTAGGAACAAGTACTTGTTGGCTTTGATGGCCTTACAGAGTCTGGGGTACAGCAGAGCCCCACTAACCCAAGATTGAGAGTAACCACTACATGGTGCCTTATTCCTTGGGGTCCAAGTTGCTACTGAGCCTTGTTGGATCAGGCTACCAAGTTGCAGCAGTAAACGTCTTTCCAGGCACAAACCTCCAGAGAGCCCCTTCATCTCTGAAGTAGCACGAATTTTGTGTTCTGTCCCCTAGGAATAGATCCACAGCCACAACCCACCACTGGGCCTGAGCTGCTAAAGAGTGCCTCAGAGTTACAGATTGTGGCACTGTGGACAACCTAAATATAATAATGTCACAGAGAGAAAACTTACAAACCAAGATCCAGGTGCCTAAGTAGGTTCACAAGAACCCAAGCCTAGGACCCCAACCCTACAACTGCTCTGATCACTGCATCTGGAATCAAGCACTGCTGAAGTAGCTTGTAGGCCATGTAAGACCTGACACTAAAAGAAATCCCCTTGTGTTACAGGATCTTTAAGGTGTCAGTTTTCTGCTCACAAACCTCTGTGGCCAGTGGTGCCTTTGCCCAAGTTCTTGTCTGCATCCTGGAAGACTGAGGCATGCAGACAAGTGAAGGGTGAACAAGACTAAGAGGAGGTTTATTAAGTGTTGGAACAGCTCAGAGGAGACCCACAGTGTGTAGCTCCTCTCTGTAGGCAGGTCATCCCATCAAGTATTCAGCTCTCAGCAGAGAGGAGGCACTGGAGATGGTAACTCCTCTCTGCTAGTGGTCAAATCAACATCTGCTGCTCTCAGCAAAGAGGAGACCCTGGAGAGGATTGCTTCTCTCTGCAGCTGGTAGTCCCCATGTCTCTGCAGTTCTCTGAAGCTCTCAGTAGAGAGGGTAACTCCTCTCTGCAGCTGATCATTCCATTGTCTCTCCATCCTTTCTGTCCTCTCAGTCCTCTGCACTGCTTAGGCTGAGCCTAGGGCATTTATGGACCTCAGAAGGGAGGAAGTGCATGCTCATTGGTACATCAGTGGCCACTGGCAGGCCCAGAAACAAAGCACCATAAGTTCCCCCCTCTGGTCCTCAGGACTGGCAGTCTGTCCTGAAGGTGAGGCTTCACTGGAGACCCTCCCTCTTCCACTCAGGAGCCTGTCTGCCTCCTGTAATCATCCATGGTGCCCAGGCTACTGACACCAAGGGGCACCTGCAGGCCAGTGCCCAGCCCCTCTCAGTCTCCCACTTAGCTTCCAATCTCATGTTCATCAGGGCCTAACTTCTGGAGGGGGACAAGAGGGCAGGGGGAGAGCATGTCAATATTTCCGTGAGCATGTGCACACCTGCCAGGCTGTGACAGTGCCCTGTTTTGACCTCAAACCCACACTCAGATAAGAGCAGATCCTGGGAGCAGAGAGAGGCCAGGCAGCAGGAGCAGATAACCCCAAGCCTTTTGGAACATGGGTGGGGGCCTTTCCAGGCCATGAGGATGAACCAGGTTGTGCACCTGGCATGGAGAATGCAGCTGCACCTGGGTAGCTCCCACCCTGGCAACTGGGAAAGGGTGGGGCTCCTGCTCATCCCAACTCCTGCCAGCTTAGTGGAGCAGGAGACCTAGGTCTGCAGCTGTGGGTTGGGCAAATGGACGTGTACCCAAGGGGCAGAGATTCTGCCTACTCCTGGGCCCCACCAATAGCACAGGGAGGCTTGGATCTGCAGCTGCAACTAGGATAGCTGCAGCCCAACCCAGGAGGGAGGGGTTTTTGCCTGTTCCATGGACTGAGATGCCTGGGTTTACAGCCATGATTTGGGTGGCTGCAGCTGAACATGGGGAGCTCCCATCCCAACTTAGAAGGGGCAAAGCTACTGCTGGTCCTTGGCTCCCACTGGCTCCATGGAGTATGCAGCCCCAGCCATACCTCCCTGCTGCAGCCAGCATAATGGCAGTGGCTGCTGCCATCACTTGGTTGCATCTCCTTATTTTGGGAAAAATGAGAATAAGAGGACTCAAATGCTCTTACCAACAAGGACATTAACAAACTACACTACTGCTGCTGCTGCTGCTGCTGCTGCTGCTACAAACTTCTACAGCCCCAGTCACCAAGGTAATCACAGTTATTGTCAAATTGAACACAGCTGAAGAAGTTGTATGAAGAGTATACCAATGAATCTACCATTAAACAGAGTAACCACACCCTTCCAAACTGGCACACTAAAACCCCCAAAAGGTGAAGTTCTTTCTCTCTGAAAGACACTTTTAAAATTTTGGAAATGCAGTTGTCCTATCAGTTTCACAAACATCAATGCAAACACACAAGAAACAAACAGAAAAACAAAAAACCCAAGAAATATGACACCAACAAAGACACACTGTTACTCTCTAATAACATGCTGCTATAAAAGGGAAATCTACAAATTGCCAGAGAAAGAATTCAAAACAAGAATATTAAAAGAATTTCATGAGATGCAAGAAAGTACAGTGAGAAAATTCAGCAAAATCAGGAAAACAATTTACAATATAAACAATAATTATTTTTCAAAAAATAAATACCATAAAAAAGAAGAAGACAGAAATCTTACATCTGAAGCATTAAATGAACAAAATAAAAAACACAACAGGAAGGAGAGCTTCAATGGAAGACTTAATCAAGATGAGAAAAAAGAACCTCTGAACTACAATGTTGGTTATTTGAAATTACCCAGTCAGAGGGAAAAAAAGAAATGAAAATAAAAAAGAGTGAAGACAGACTGCAAGATTTATGGGACACCATTAGTGAATAAATATTTGTATGACAGGAGTTTTTGAAAAAGAAGGGATGGGGAAAGACATAGAAAACACATTTAGTAAGTGAATAGCTGAAACATTTCCAAGTTGTGAGGGAGATATAAACATTTAGATCCAGGAAGCTCAAAGATTGCAAAACATATTCAACCCAAGAAGGTGCTCTCAGGTGTAACATTATGGTCAAATTGTCAGAAGTCAAAAGACTAAGAGATAATTATTAAAACAACAAGATAAAAAACAGTCACATACAACAGTATCCTCATTAGAATAATCTCAGATTTCTTGGCAGAAATCTTAAAAGCCAATAGAGAATAAGTTAATATATTCAGACAGTGAAAAGAAAAAAAAAAAAAAAAACTGTCGGCCAAGAATACTATACCCAGCCAGGCCATCCTCCAATATAAAAAAGAAAGATAATCTTTCCCATATAAGCAAAAACTGAAGACATTCTTCACCACTAGGTCTGCCTCACAAAAAATGCTTGAGAGAGTCCTACATCTGACAACAAAAGGGCAATATCTACCATTATGAAAACACAAAAGTATAAAAGTTACTGGTAGAACAGACACAAAAATAAGAAAGAGAAAGGATGCAAATGTTACCACTACAGAAAACCACCAAACTGCAATGATGATAAGAGAGGAAGAAAGGGACAAATGATATACAAAAAACCCAAAACACAATGAAATAGCAATATTAAGTAATCTCTATCACAGCATTAAACGTAAATGGATTAAATTGCCCACTTAATAATACTGACTGGAAAAATGAATATAATTAAAATCACGACTACAATATCAGCTGCCTAAAAAGGAACTTTTAATGACACACATAGAATAAAAGTGAAGAGATGGGAAAAGATATTTCACACAACAGAAATAAAAAGCAAGCAAGAATAGCTATACTTATATCAGATAAAACAGACTTTAAGGCAAAAACTGTAAAAAGAGATAAATACAGTTAATATATATAATAATGTGATCAATTCAGAAAGCAGATATAACAATGGTAAATATATATGCATTCAACACTAGAACTTCCAGTATATAAAGCATATATTATCAGATCTTATTAGATCTAAAGGGAGAAAGAGATTTTTCTAGAATAATGATTGGGAGCCTGGGCAAAATAATGAGACCATGTCTTTACAAAAAATAAAAAATATAGCTCAGCATACTTATGCACACTTGTAGTCCCAGCTATTTGGGAGGCTGAGGCTGGAGCATGACTTGAGCCTGGAAAGTCAAGGCTGCAGTGAGCCATGATTGTGCCATTGCACTCCAGCCTGGGCTACAGAGTAAGACCCTGTCTCTAAGTAAATAAATAAAAATAATGACTGGAGAACTTAACACTCAACTATTAGCATTGGACAAATCATCTGGGCAGAAAACACACAAAGAATCATTAGATTTAAACTGCCCTTTAGACCAAATGGAACTTGGTGATATTTACAAAATTTTTTATCCAACAACTACAGAATACATATTGTTCTCATCAGTATATGAAACATTCTCCAGTATAGATTACGTTTAGCCAAAAAACAAGTCTCAACAAATTTTAAAGAATTGAAATAACTTCAAGTACAAAATTGAATAAAACTAAAAGCTAATAACAAAAGGAATATTCAAAACTATACAAACACATGGAAATTAAATATTCCTGAACAACAAATGAATCAGTGAATAAAGTAGAAAAAAATTAAAATTCTCTTAAAGATATGAAAAAAAACATGCCATACCAAAAAAAAAATGGGATATGACAAAAGCAGTTTAAAGCAGGAGGTTTATAGTAATAAACATCTACATGAATGTAAAAAATATCTCAAATAAACAACCTAACATTGCATGTCAAGGAATTATAAAATTAGGATTGAATCAAATACAAAATAAGTAAAAGAAAAGTTTTTTTTCTGAGCTAGCTGAGGTTTTATTTTGGAAAAAGGAAAGAAAGAAAGAAAAAGAAAGAAGAAAGAAAGGAAAGAAAGAAAGTAAAAAGAAAAGAAAGAAAGAAGAGTGAAGAAAGAACAGAGAAAGAAAGAAGAAAGAAAGAAAGAGAAAGAAAGAAGGAAGGAAGGAAAGAAGGAAGGAAGGAAGGAAGGAAGCAGGGAAGGAAGGAAGGAAGAAATTGAATTGTTTTGTAGCTGGAGGCATGGGCAAGGGGCATCCCCAGGCCGTGAACTCCCCCGCGGGTGGGCTGAGGGCTAGGGCTGAGGCTCAGGTGTGTCTCCTGTTCCCTGTGCTTCCCTGCACAGCAGCCTGCCTCTGGGCTCTGAGGCAGCCGCAGGAGGGGCAGGCTGGGAGGGGCTGCCACCGCTGTTCACTTGGGCAGGACGTCAGAGGGCTCGGACACGAGCTTCCCATTCTGGGCCTCAATCTTCTTCACAACCGCGGCCCTGGTGGAGCTGGTGTGGCTGAAGGAGCTGGAGCCAGTGCCAGAGCCAAAGCTGGAGCCCAGGCTGTAGCTGAGGCCGGGGCTTGTGAGGCCCCCATAGGCCGAGCTCAGACTACCTGCATAGCCACTGGTGGTCTTCATATGGATACTCATGCTCTGCATCCCAGACTCCAGCCAGCTCCCCTCGCTCTCCAGCAGCTTCCTGTAGGTGGTGATCACGATGTCCTGAGCCAACTTGAAGTTCATCAGCTCCTGGTACTCACGCAGCTGCAGTGCCATGTCCTGCTTGGCCCGCTGCAGGGCAGCCTCCAGCTGGGAAAGCTTGGCATTGGCATCCTTAATGGCCAGCTCCCCACGTTGTTCCGCATCTGTTATGGTGGTCTCCAGGAAGCCCTCTGGCCTTTGAGGCCCTCAATCTCAGCCTGGAGCAAGCTGATGTTCTGGTTTATCGTGGAGATCTCAGTCTTTGTACTAAGTAGGTCATCCCAGTGCTCCCCAGCCAGCATCTGCAGTTCCTCATACTAGTTCTGGTACATTCTCTCAGCCTCAGCCCAGCTGCGGTTAGCGATCTCCTCGTACTGCACCTTGACCTCAGCAATGATGCTGTCCATGTCCAGGGAGTGGCTGTTGTCCATGGACAGCACCACAGACATGTCCAGGATCTGGGACTGCAGCTCCTGGATCTCTTGTTCATACAGCTTCCTGAGGAAGTTGATCTCATCAGTCGGCCCTTCCAGGCGATACTCCAGCTCTACCTTGTTCATGTAAGCTTCATCCACATCCTTCTTGATGAGGACAAATTCATTCTCCATCTCTGTATACTTATTGATCTCATCCTCATACATGTTCTTGAAATTCTCCACCAGCCCCTGCATGTTGCCAAGCTCTGCCTCCAGCTTCAGCTTCTTCTGGCCCAGAGTCTCCAGCTGCCACCTAAGGTTGTTGATGTAGCTCTCGAACATGTTGTCTAGGTTGCTCTGAGCCATCTTCTGCTGCTGCAGGAGGCTCCACTTGTTCTCCAGCATCTTGTTCTGCTGCTCCAGGAACTGTACCTTGTCAATGAAGGAGGCAAACTTGTTGAGGGTCTTGATCTGCTCCTTCTCTTAGGTGTGCATGGCCTGGATGTTGAGGTCCACCTCCAGGTTAATGGGGCTCAGCAGGCTCTGGTTGACCATTACAGCAGTGATGACTTCCATGCCGCTGGCCCCACCATAGCCTCTGCCCAGGCCACCCTGGAAGCTGCTGCTGCCCGCTCGGGAGAAGCTCAAGGAGCTGATGTGGGCACTGGGCCCACTCAAGTAGGAGCAGCTGCTGAAGACCCAGGGGCCAGAGGTGGACACCTTGTAGGACTTCTGGGTCACCCTGATGGACATGGTGGAATCAGGAGTGGAGGCAGGTGGGCTGAACCAGGTGGAGATTCCAGAAGGGGCAGAGAAGCGGCTTCTTGGTCAAGAAAATAAAATTTTAAAATAGAGCAAAAATAAACAAAATTGACACTGAAATAACAATAAAAAAATGAAAAAAAAAGCTGTTTTTTGAAAAAATAAAACACAATTGACAAAGCATAAACTAGACTAATCAGGAAACAAAAAGAAAAACAAATAAAATCAGAAACAGAAAAAGAAAACCTTACACTTGATACCACAAAAATAAAAAGGATCATTAGATGCTGGGTGTGGTGGCTCATGCCTGTAATCCCAGCACTTTGGGAGGCTAAGGCAGGTGGAACATGAAGTCAGGAGATCGAGACCATTGTGGCTAACATGGTGAAACCCCGTCTCTACTAAAAAATAAAAATTTAGCTGGGCGTGGTGGTGGGGGCCTGCAGTCCCAGCTACTTTGGAGGCTAAGGGAGGAGAATGGTGTGAACCCAGGAGGCAGAGCTGGCAGTGAGCCGAGGTCACCCCACTGCACTCCAGCCTGGGCGACAGAGTGAGATTCCATCAAAAAAAAAAAAAAAAAAAAAAAAAAAAAAAAAAAAAGGACCATTAGAGACTATTACAGACAGCTGTAAGAGAATACAAGAATATTCTCATTAGAATAATCTCAGATAAATTAAGAGAACAAATTAGAAAACCAGAAAAAAATAAATTTCTGGACACAAAAAGCTACCAAGATTGAACCAAGAAAAAATAGAAAGCCTGAGCATACAATTATAAGTAAGGAGATTAAAATAATAAGAAAAAAAATCTCCCATTAAAGAGAAGTCCAGGAACTGATGGTTTCACTAGAGAATCCTGCCAAATATTTTTAGAAAAACAATAATAATTGTTCTCAAAATTCTTTAAAAAATTATATAAGGAGGAAATACTTCCAAACTAATTATATGAGACTAGCAATACACTGATACCAAAGCCATAAATAACACAACAATAAAAACTGTAGTCTAATATCCCTGTTGAATGTAGATGCAAAAATCTTCAACAACTGAATTCAGAAGCACATTAAAAAATCATTCACAATAATCAGGTGAGTTTATCCCAGAGGTGAAAAGATGGTTTAACACACACAAATCAATAAATGTGATACATCACATAAGCAGAATGTAGAACACTCATTATACAATCACCTCAACAGACAAAGAGAAAGCATTTGATAACATGCGAAATTCTTCAGATAAAAAATAAAGTAGGTTTAGAGGGAAGGCCACATCAATACAATAAAGGACAAATTTTCACAAATGGACATCTAACAACATACTGTATGAGGCAAAGCTGAAAGCTTTCCTCTAATATCAGGAAGAATACAAAAATACCCACTTTTCTGCCTTTATTAAACAAAATACTTGAAGTACTACCCAGAGCAATTAGGCAACAGAAATGAATAAACATTAGGCACCACACGGGGTGTGTCTAATGAACAAATATTAGACAGATCAATGAGACAGAAAGTTAACAAGGATACCCAGGAATTGAACTTAGCTCTGCACCAAGCAGACCTAATAGACATCTACAGAACTCTCCACCACAAATCAACAGAACATACGTTTTTTTTTCAGCACCACACCACACCTATTCCAAAACTGACCACATAGTTGGAAGTAAAGCACTCCTCAGCAAATGTAAAAGAACAGAAATTATAACAAACTGTCTCTCAGACCACAGTGCAATCAAACTAAAACTCAAGATTAAGAAACTCACTCAAAACTGCTCAACTACATGGAAACTGAACAACCTGCTCCTGAATACATAAGGAAATGAAAGCAGAAATAAAGATGTTCTTTGAAAGCAATGAGAATAAAGACACAACATACCTGAATCTGAGATACATTCAAAGCAGTGTGTAGAGGGAAATTTATAGCACTAAATGCCCACAAGAGAAAGCAGGAAAGATACAAAATTGACACCCTAACATCACAATTAAAAGAACGAGAAAAGCAAGAGCAAACACATTCAAAAGTTAGCAGAAGGCAAGAAATAACTAAAATCAGAACAGGACTGAAGGAAATAGAAACACAAAAAAACCCTTCAAAAAACTGATGAATCCAGGAGCTGGTTTTTTTTTTTAAAGATCAACGAAATTGATAGACTGCTTGCAAGACTAATAAAGAAGAAAAGAGAGAAGAATCAAATAGATGCAATAAAAAATGATAAAGGGGATATCACCACCAATCCCACAGAAATACAAACTATCATCAGAGAATACTACAAACACCTCTACGCAAATAAACTAGAAAATCTAGAAAAAATGGATAAATTCCTCGACACATACACCTTCCCAAGGCTAAACAAGGAAGAAGTTAAATCTCTTAATAGACCAATAACAGCCTTTGAAATTGTGGCAATAATCAATAGCTTACCAACCAAAAAAAGTCCAGGACCAGATGGATTCACAGCCCAATTCTACCAGAGGTACAAGGAGGAGATGATACCATTCCTTCTGAAATTATTCCAATCAATAGAAAAAGAGGGAATCCTCCCTAACTCATTTTATGAGGCCAGCATCATCCTGATACCAAAGTCTGGCAGAGACACAACAAAAAAAGAGAATTTTAGACAAATATCCTTGGTGAACATTGATGCAAAAATCTTAAATAAAATACTGGCAAACCGAATCCAGCAGCACATCGAAAAGCTTATCCAACATGATCAAGTGGACTTCATCCCTGGGATGCAAGGCTGGTTCAACATACACAAATCAATAAATGTAATCCAGCATATAAACAGAACCAAAGACAAAAACCACATGATCATCTCGTTAGATGCAGAAAAGGCCTTTGATAAAATTCAAAAGCCCTTCATGCTAAAAACTCTCAATAATTAGGTACTGAAGGGACTTATATCAAAATAATAAGAGCTATCTATGACAAACCCACAGCCAATATCATACTGAATGGGCAAAAACTGGAAGCATTCCCTTTGAAAACTGGCAAAAGACAGGGATGCCTTCTTTCACCACTCCTATTCAACATAGTGCTGGAAGTTCTAGCCAGGGCAATTAGGCAGGAGAAGGAAATAAAGGGTATTCAATTAGGAAAAGAGGAAGTCAAATTGTCCCTGTTTGCAGATGACATGATTGTATATCTAGAAAACCCCATTGTCTCAGCCCAAAATGTCCTTAAGCTGATAAGCAACTTCAGAAAGTCTCAGGATACAAAATCAATGTGCAAAAATCACAAGCATTCTTATACACCAATAAAAGACAAAGAGAGAGCCAAATCATGCGTGAACTCCCATTCACAATTGCTTCAAAGAGAATAAAATACCTAGGAATCCAACTTACAAGGGAGGTGAAGGACCTCTTCAAAGAGAAATACAAACCACTGCTCAATGAAATAAAAGAGCATACAAACAAATGGAAGAACATTCCATGCTCATGGGTAGGAAGAATCAATATTGTGAAAATGGCCACACTTCCCAAGGTAATTTATAGATTCAATGCCATCCCCATCAAGTGACCAATGACTTTCTTCACAGAATTGGAAAACACTACTTTAAAGTTCATATGGAACCAAAAAAGAGCCCGCAAAGCCAAGTCAATCCTAAGCCAAAAGAACAAAGCTGGAGGCATCACACTACCTGATTTCAAACTATACTACAAGGCTACAATAACCAAAACATCATGGTAATGGTACCAAAACAGAGATATAGATCAATGGAACAGAACAGAGCCCTCAGAAATAATGCCACATATCTACAACCATCTGATCTTTGACAAACCTGACAAAAACAAACAATGGGGAAATGATTCCCTATTTTATAAATGGTGCTGGGAAAACTGGCTAGCCATATGTACAAAGCTGAAACTGGATCCCTTCCTTAAACCTTATACAAAAATTAATTCAAGATGGATTAAAGACTTACATGTTAGACCTAAAACCATAAAAACCCTAGAAGAAAACCTAGGCAATACCATTCAGGACATAGGCATGGCAAGGACTTCATGTCTAAAACACCAAAAGCAATGGCAACAAAAGCCAAAATTGACAAATGGGATCTAATTAAACTAAAGAGCTTCTGCAAAGCAAAAGAAACTGCCATCAGAGTGAACAGACAACCTAAAGAATGGGAGAAAATTTTTACAATCTACTCATCTGACAAAAGGCTAATATCCAGAATCTACAAAGAACTTAAACAAATTTACAAGAAAAAAATCAAACAACCCCATCAAAAACTGGGCAAAGGCTATGAACAGACATTTCTCAAAAGAAGAAATTTATGCAGCCAGCAGACACATGAAAAAATGCTCAACATCACTGGCCATCAGAGAAATGCAAACCCAAACTACAATGAGATACCATCTCACACCAGTTAGAATAGTGATCATTAAAAATTAAGCAACAGGTGCTGGAGAGGATGTGGAGAAATAGGAACACTTTTACACTGTTGATGGGACTGTAAACTAGTTCATCCATTGTGGAAGACAGTGTGGTGATTCCTCAAGGATCTAGAACTAGAAATACCATTTGACCCAGCCATCCCATTACTGGGTACATACCCAAAGGATTATAAATTATGCTGCTATAAAGACACATGCAAATGTATGTTTATTGCAGCACTATTCACAATAGCAAAGACTTGGAACCAACCCAAATGTCCAACAATGATAGACTGGATTAAGAAAATGTGGCACATATACCCCAAGGAATACTATGCAGCCATAAAAAATGATGAGCTCATGTCCTTTGTAGGGACATGGATGAAACTAGAAACCATCATTCTCAGCAAAATATCGCAAGGACAAAAAACCAAACACCGCATGTTCTCACTCATAGGTGGGAATTGAACAATGAGAACACATGGACACAGGAAGGGGAACATCACACTCCGGGGACTGTTGTGGGGTGGGGGGACAGGGGAGGGATAGCATGTGGAGATATACCTAATGCTAAATGACGAGTTAATGGGTGCAGCACAGCAACATGGCACATGTATAAATATGTAACAAACCTGCACATTGTGCACATGTACCCTAAAACTTAAAGTATAATAATAATAAAATAAAAATTTTTAAAAAAATTATATAAACCCAGATTGGTAAATATTTATTTTGAATATGTAATATGTACATGGGACTATGTTAACTATTTTGAATTCATTTAAAATTACTACAGATGTTACAAACAAATTCCTATCAAAAATTTTAATAATTTTTAGTGTTAAACTCATCTTTATAAATTAAAAAAAATAGCAAGCTGAATTCACAGCACACTAAAAATAAAATATACCATGATCATACAGGATTTACTCCGGGGATGCAAGGATCCTTCAACATATGCAAATCAGAAGACTGATCTGAGTAATAATAAAATTCTGGTCTCCTGCACAGAACACTCTGTGTGAATTACTCTTTCTCTATTGCATTTCCCCTGTTTTGATAAATGGGCTTTTCTAGGCACTGTGTAAGGTGAACCCCTTGGGTGGTTACAAATTTGGGAGCTTGTCTGGGATTGCCCTTCTGGCTATGTACTCGGGGTTCAGTAGTCTCTCTCTGGTGATGAGGCCAGAGAGTCCAGAGGCCAGCCCAAATGGCCACCTAGTTCTCTTGGACTTGGAGATGACTGTGGTACTTTCTCTACCAATGGGGATCTGCTGACTCAATGTGAAGGGATTTAATTGCAATAGAAAAATAGTCCTGGGGAGATATTCCATAACTGTAGCTCTATGGTCAGGCATCTGTCTGCATCCCCATTGCAAGATGTCTGTCTGTAGCTCCACCACAAGATGTCTGTAACTGTAGCCCTACCACATTTTGGCTAAATGAATGACTTATGTGACCTGGAATTCTATTTTGTGATATTCAGTGTTTTAAACCTTTTATATTTAATAAAAAAGTTTTTCAAAATCAAATTATAAAGTATTTCTATTTCTGACCTAATTAATCATTTATATATTAGGGTTCCTATCATCCAAAAATGATGTATTTGGCTTATTTGGTATAGCAATCATATAGGAAGCATTGTCAAATGTGAAATGGTTTTTCGGTTTCTTTGGGCTGTTTTGTATAAATACATTCCAAAATTGTGGGAAACTTCTATAAATCTGATATAATTTAGTGTACCTCATTAATAATTATAATTGTTATGTAAAATTGTTGTATGCCACCGAACTAACTAAAATTCCTAGTCAATTCTAGCTTTAGTAATGCCTATCTTAACTTTTGTCATTCATTCTCCCACTTTGGGAGGCAGATGAGGGAGGGCGTCTGTCTACACAGGGTTGTAATTTTATACACATACTTGGCTTTTGGTTGTTTCCCCATACCTTATCAGGTGGGTAGGTGCTAAAATAAAGCACAGAAGCATCTGGGTTTTTGTGAGGCTGAGCATGGCATTTTTAAAGACTGTGGTGCTTTGGATGTGGGCTCAAGAGTATATACCCTGGCTCTCACACTCTGTAGAACCTGTAGAAATTGATCCTTCGTTAATACTGCCCTCTTATGGGCCCTCCTGAAAATACTACTTCCCTTTACAGAGATTGTAAGCCTTGGCATTCCCTGTGATTCTCAATGTACCCCTTAAGCCGCCCTGTATTCTGAGAAGAAATGATAAAGTAATCCCTTTCACCCCAACTCAGTCATTCTGACACATGGACCCCAACTGCCACAAATCCTCGACCGGAAACAGCCCCTTTTCGTACTGTCAGCTGCCCTTCTTTCACTAGAAGACAGAGTCTCCGGGAGCCCTGTGGGAAGGAGACACCACTTCCCTGTGGGAAGTCTCACCATCGCTGTCGTGCCAGGAGCCCTTGGAGTGTCCCCTTCTCTAAAGCCATGTCAAGCACAGTAAGAATAAACAGAGGGGAAGTGGAACCGTGAAAACATGCTCTTAAACCCTATTTTACAGTATTCCTTTGTTAAACGAAATGAAAGCAATTACAAGAGAAAAAGTAGGCCAGGCACGGTGTCTCACAACTGTAATCCCAGCACTTTGGGAGGCCGAGGCGGGTGAATCACTTGAGGTCAGGAGGTCGAGACCAGCCTAGCTAACATGGTGAAACCCTCTCTCTACTAAAAATACAAAAAATTATCTGGGTATGGTGGCGTGTGCCTGTAATCCCAGGTACTCGGGAGGATGAGGCAGGAGAATCACTTGAACTTGGGAGGCAGAGGTTGCAGTGAGCCGAGATCGCACATCTGCACGCCAGCCTGGCTGGGCGACAGAGTGAGACTCCATCAAAAAAAAAAAAAAAGAAAAGAAAAAGAAAAAAAGGAAAAAGCAAGAGTGACGAAAACTTACATAAAAACACAAAGTGTGAGGAGTTTGAAGGCAGTAAAAGATCTTTAAATACCATCCTATCTAAGATGACTTCCTGGGTTCCCTCAGCTAAAATTAATTTCTCCCTCTCCCATATTTTCTTTGATATTTTATTTTAATTTTAGCACTTGCTTATTATTTTCAGGTTGGGTCAGAATTACTTATGATAGCAGATTGTGAGTTTCTGAAGGACAGGGACTCAAGGCTTTGAACCTGCCAGGTGTCTTACGGTATTTAATTAAATGAGATAGGAAAATGATATAAAAATGGCTTTGATGGAAACAATCTAGGTATGTTTTCTGTGGCTGCAGTAAAAAATTACTAGAAACTGGGTGGCTTAAAACCACAAAAATATATTCTCTCACAGTCCTGGGGACCAGAGATCCAAAATCAGTATCACTGGGCTGAAATCAAGGTGTCAACTGGACTGCACTCCTTCAAAGGATTTAGAGGAGAATCTGTTGCTTAACTCTTTCAACTCAACTCCCAGTGGTTGCCGGCTTCCCTTGCCTTGTGACTGCATCACTCTCACCTTCGCCTCTGTCTTCATATTGCCTTCTCCTCTGCATGTGTGTGCAAAATTTCCCTCTGTTTCTCTCTCATAAAGACGCTTGGGTTGGCATTCAGGTCACACCCAAGTAATCCGGCATAGTCTTCCCCATCTCAGCCTCCTTGATTTAACCATACGTGCAAAAATATTTTTTTTCCTTGTAAGGTAACATTTAAAGTTTCCAGGGATTAGGAACTGATATTTTGGGGAGATACACTTTTCATCCCACTACAGTCTACAATGAGATGGAATAAACCATAAGATCAGCATACACAGAAAAGGTATTGCCAAGAGAATATGGGCAGGGTACCAATGGTTTTGCCCTCAATCATGATGATCTAGATAATTCCGACCATCCATTCTAGTGAGAGCAGCTAGGAAAGCTGAATACAATTTTTTAAAAAATCTGTTTACATTCAAATCAGTGAAAGATTATAGGGCCAAAATCCAAAAGAAGGAGGAAATTTAGAGAGATGAGCCCAGCATTTTTGGCTGCTTTTCTCTTGGAAGCACCTGCCAATTAAAAAAAACAAAACAAAACAAAACAAAAAACAAACAAACAAACAAACAAAAGGCAGTTAAGAGGCAGAGAAGCTGAGCAGAGCTTTTGGTAGATTAATGGGGTAAGCGAGACATCAATTGTAGTTCAGGGTCTAACAATGAAAGGGGCCCTGGCAAATCCCTCTGTCGTTTTTTTTTTCTTTTTAACAGCGTCTCGCTTTGTTGCCCAGGCTGGAGTGCAATGGCACGATCTCGGCTCACTGCAACCTCTGCCTCCCGGTTTCAAGCAATTCTTCTGCCCCAGCCTCCCAAGTAGCTGGGATTACAGGTATCCGCCATCATGTGCCGCAAATTTTTTGTATTTTTGTAGAGATGGGGTTTCACCATCTTGGCCAGGCTGGTCTTGAATTCCTGACCTCAGGTAATCTGCCCGCCTCGGCCTCCCAAAGTGCTGGGATTACAGGCATGAGCCACTGCACCTGGCCATCCCTCTGTCTTTAGGTTGGAACCCAGAAGCAATGCACCCTAGGAACAGAGGTAAATTAAAATAAGCCAGCTGTCCTTGAGTCATCCCAGTCCTTCACTTAAATCAAATTCTCTGTATTACCAATGCCCCTAACCTAGTCCTTGGCCCTAAGCACACGTAAATCCTTTTTGGAGGAAGATAACATACCCAGTGAAAATATTTCCAAAATTAAGAAGAAATAGTAACATTGTCAACAAACCAACACTAAGAATATTGTCACCAGAAGATATATACTAAATGCAATACTAAAGGGAATCCTTCAGGTATAGTGTAAATTGTTGCCTTGTTCATAATCACACAGAGAACTCTGATGGTACTAAGGAATTCAGGTCTCTGATAAACTTAGAAATTGTACTATTGGGATAGAAGGAATAAGGCAAACTTCTAGGACTCTCATTGAGAGCTGATGTGTTAAACATTGCTAAATTTTGGTGTTTCAGAGTCAAGAACACTTTTTCTTTTAAATTATTTACAAGATTTAGTGATTGAGTAATGTATACTCCTGTGAATAAAATTAGAAGCATATTGATTTCTCTCTACCTGATTTTTCCAGAATTTAGAAACTATTTGTAAGTATTGGTTCCTGACCTGTGGTAAGTAAAGAATGTCATTTGCTGACAGCCCCAGGAGCTCCAAGTTATGTTGGGATATCAAGGTGAGAAACTCATAGGTATTTGAGGGTACAAACCCATGGCCTGGCTTCAAGGCTTTAAAAAGTACAATCTGAGATTCCTTGTAGAAAAAAAGTTCCAGCACAGCCGACTTTAAAAAAGACTAAAATGTATTTTGCAAGTAAATTTGACCTACTATAATTTATCTTTAATAAAAATGGGGACTGGAAAGGGAAAAAATATGTTTCAAAAACAACTATAGTCCACCTATTGCTAGTTATTCTTAAGTGTTTTTTCATGAAATTTGAATTACATCCTAAATTCTTTATGGCCTACAAGTCCCCAAACTAATGCTTTTCAATCTTTACTTTTAAAACTAGGAATTGCATTCTTTATCCTAGAACTCATTGTTTACCAAGTAGCATGCTGTTCTCTTAAATGCTGTGCTAAAACTACTAATGAGAATACTAATGCCTTTGTCATACAAGCTTTGGAAACCCAGCCCAGCCTGCCAGAGTATGTTCATATGCTCAAAACAGTTGCAAAGTGGTTCCACTCCTCTCACTTGGGGGTTAACAGCAACCTGCACTATACCCCTGGTCTACAGAAATAAGTTAGAGTGGTTGTCACCCTTTTCCCGTCTTCATTAGCCAAAACCTTGATTAAGGTGTTATAAAACCCAAAGGGAGAGATTGAAACCATCAGTGCATAATTATAACTGAGACAGTGAAAGAGATCTGACCTAACCAACTCCACCTTGCTTCTAACCTCCAAACTGTCCTTGTTTATTCCTGGAAGTAGGTTGAAATAACTTTGGGAAGAATTTATTATAGTTTATAGTCTTAAACATAGACAATAAGAGCCCTTTCTCAAAAGAAATCTCCTTCTTGCCTGGGAGATAGACTGCCTTTTTAAGACTAACAAATTAGCCACAAGATTAGAAATTATGGTTTAGGTGTTATTTAGCTGGAGGCTACAAGATTCTGACCTTCCCCAAATTGCTCCTGGGGATAACATCACCATTGTAAAACTGTAGATCAGTGCTTGAGATATTTTGCAGACCCTGTACTTGATGGATCAGCTGCCACCACCCAGAATGATAAACTGGCTCATCTGATCTTGGGGACCCCACTCAGAAACTGAATCAGCTCAAGAAGACAACTTTGACTCTCTGTGATTTTATCTCTGACACAACTAATTAGTACTTCCAACTCACTGCCCCCAACACCAAATTATCCTTAAAAATGCTGATTCCCGAATGCTTGGGAAGACTGATTTGAGTGATAATAAACCTCTGGTTTCCAACACAAAGAAAAAAGGAAATCAATAAATATGTTACATCACATCAAAAAATGAAAAACAAAAGCTATATGTTCATCTCAATAGATGAAGAAAAAGTATTTTATAAAATTCAGCATTCCTTAATGACAAAAACTCTCAAAACACTAGTCACAGAAATAACATAACTCAAAATAAAAAAGGCCCTGTATTACCAATCCATGGTTAACATAATACTGTATGGGCAAAAGCTGAAAGCCTTTCCTGTAAAAACTGGAACAAGACAAGTATGCCCACTTTCACCATTCCTATTCAACATACTACCGGAAGTGCTAGCCAGAGCAACCAGGCAAGACAAAGAAATAAAAAGCATCCAAATTGGAAAATAGGAATTAACATTGTCCTTCTTTGTACTTTAAATGATCTTATATTTGGAAAACCTAAAAACTAAACTGTAGAAACCTCTTAGAGCTGATAAACAAATTTAGTAAAGTTGCAAGACACAAAAGAAACATACAAATATCACTGTTTTAAATACAGTAATAATAACTAGCTAAAAAAAATCAGCAAGGTAATCCCATTTACAATAGCTACAATAACCTAAAAGACCTAGGCATAAATTTAACCAAGAGGGCAAAAGACCTCAACAAGGAATACAAATGGAAAGACATTTCATGCTCATGAGCTAATATTGGAATTAATATTTTTAAAATGATAATGCTCAGGAATTAACATTGTTAAAATGATTATACTATCCAAAGGTATCTACGGATACAATAAAATCCCTATCAAAATACTAATGCCATTTTTTGTAGAATTAGACAAAAACAACCCTAGTATTACTATGGAAGCAAATAAAAAAACAAAAAGCAAAACACCCAAATACTCAAAAATAAATCTGAGCAAAAAGAAGAAATTTAAGGGCATCATACTATCGAACTTAGAACGACAAGTTTATATAACCAAAACAGCATGGTATTGGTAGAAAACTAGACAGAAAGACTAATGGAGCAGAAGAGAGAACCCAGAAATTCAATCAAGTATTTATAACCAACTAATTTTCAACAAAGGCACCAAGAACATGTATTTGAAAAATGAAATCTTTTTTCATAATTTATTCTAGAAAATTTGGATATTCATATGCAGAAAAATAAAACTAGTCCCCCCATTTCTCTCCATATCAACAAACTCAACTGAAATGCACTAAAGACTCAAACATAATGCAAAAATCTATAAAAGTACTAAAAAAAAAAATACAAGAAACACCCCAGGTCACCAGTAGGCAAAGATGTTATGGCTAAGAACTCAAAACCACAGGCAACAAAAACAAAATAGAAAATAAAACTAAATCAAACTAAACACTTCTGCACAGCAAAGGAAACAATCTGCAAAATGAAGAGACATCCTGCTGAATGAGAGAAAATATTTACAAATTTTATCTAACAAGAGGTTAATATCCAGAATTTATAATAAACTGAAGCAACACAACAGCAAAAATAAATTCACTTAAAAATTAAGAAAAGACTAAATTCTACCAGATGTATAAAAAAGAGCTAGTAACAATACTATTGAAGCTATTTATTTATTTATTCCAAATAAATTGAGAAGAAGGGACTCCTCCTTAACTTGTTTTGTAAGGGCAGCATCATCCTGATACCAGAACCTGGCAAAGACACAGCAAAAAAAGAAAACTTCAGGCCAATATCCTTGATGAGCAAACATACTCAACAAACTACTAGCGAACTGGACCCAGCAGCATATCAAGTAGGCTTCATTTCTGGGATACAAGGTTATTCAACATATGCCAATCAATAAATGCGATTCATCACAGAAACAGAATTAAAAACAGCAACTATATGATCATCTCAATAGATGTAAAGAATATTTCAGTAAAAGCCAACATCTCTTCAAGACAAAAAAAATCAAAATCTAAGCATCAAAGGAACATATCCCAAAATAATAATAAGTGCCCTCTGTGGCAAATCAGCAGCCAACATCATACTGAATGGGTGAAAGCTGGAAGCATTCTCTTGAAAAACAGAGCAAGAAAAGGATGCCCTTTCTCACTATTCAACATAGTACTGGAAGTCATGGCCAGAAGAATTAGGCAAGACAAAAAATAAAAAGCATCCAAATAGTAAGAGAAAAGGTCAAACTGTACCTTTTTCACATGACATGATTCTATATCTAGAAAAACTCATAATCTCTGCACAGAAGCTACTCGACCTAATAAACAACTTCAGCATCATCTCAGGTGACAAAATTAGGGTACGAAAATCGGTAACATTTTTTTACATCAACAGTATCCAAGCTGAGAGCCAAATCAGAAATACAATTCCATTCATAATACCCACACACAAAAATAAAATACCTAGGAATAATGCTAACAAGAGAGATGAAATATTTCTACAATGAGAATTACAAAACACTGCTCAAAGAATTCAGAGATGACACAAACAAGTAGAAAAATATTCCATATTCATGAATAGAAAGAATGAATATCATTCAAATGGCCCTACAGCTCAAAGCAATTTACAGATTCAAAGCTATTCCTCAGCCAGACACGGTGGTGGCTCACACTAGTAATCCCAGCACTTTGGGAGGCCGAGGCAAGCAGATAACCTGAAGTCAGGAGTTCAAGACCAGCCTGGCCAACATTGTGAAATCCCATCTCTACAAAGATACAAAATTTAGCCAGCCGTGATGGCGGTAACCTGTAATCCCAGCTACTCATGAGGCTGAGGCGGGAGAATCACTTGAACTCAGGAGGTGGAGGTTGCAGTGAGCCAAGATGGGGCCATTGCACTGCAGCCTGGGTGAAAGAGCAAGACTCTGTCAAAAAAGAAAAAAAAAAAAGCTATTTTTATTAAACTACCAAAGACATTCTTCACAAAACTAGAAAAATTTATTTTAAAATTCGTAGGGAACAACAACAACAAAAAGACCAAACAGAAAAAACAAGCTTAATCTAAAGGAACAAAGCTTTAGACATTGCATTGCCTAACTTCAAACCATACTACAAGGCTAGAGTAAACAATACAGCATGACACTGGTAAAGAAACAGAGACATAGACAAACCATCTGATCTTTGACAAAGTTGACAAAAACAAGCAATGGGGAAATTACTCGCTGTTAAAATATTGGTGCTGAAATAACAGGCTAGCTATCTGAGGAGACTGAAACTGAACCTCTTCCTTATATTATATACAAAAATTTACTCAATATGGATTAACAACTTAAATTTTAAACCCCAAACTATAAAAACTCTGGGGATAAACCTAGGAAATACAATTCAGAACATAAAATCTGGCAAAGATTTTATGACAAAGATGCCAAAAGCAATTACAACAAAAGCAAATATTGACAAATGGAAACTAATCAAACTAAAGAGCTTCTGCACAGCAAAAGAAACTATCAACAGAGTAAACAGACAACCTGCAGAATGGGAGAAAATATTAGCAAACTATGCATCCCACAAATGTTTGATATCCAGAATTTATAAGCTAACTATTTACAAGTCAAAAAAAAACCCATTAAAAAGTGGGCAAAGGATGGAAACAGACACTTTTCCAAAGAAGACATACATGTGGCCAGCGGTCATATAAAATAAGATGCTTAACATTACTAACCATTTGAGAAATGCAAATCAAAACCACAGTGAGATACCATCTCACATCAGTCAGAATGGCTATGATCAAAAAGTCAAAAAATAACAGATTCTGGTGAGGTTTCAGACAAAAGGGAATGCGTATGCACTGCTGGTGGCAGTGTAAATCCGTTCGAACATTGTGGAAAATATTGTGGCGATTCCTCAAATAACTTGAAACAGAATTACCATTGGACTCAGAAATTTCATCACTGGGTATATACCCAAAGGAATATAAATCATTTAACCATAACAACACATGCCACACATATGTTCATTGCAGCACAATTCACAGTAGCAACGACATGGAATCATCTTAAAAGCCCATCAACAGTAGACTAGATAGATAAAGAAAATGTGGCACACAAACACCATGGATTACTATGCAGCCATAAGGCAGAATGAGTTTACGTCCTTTAAAGCAATATGAATGGAGCTGGAGACTATTATGCTAAGCAAACTAGTGCAGAAACAGAAAACCAAATATCATACATTCTCACTTATCAGAGGGAGCTAAAAAATGAGAACACATGGACAGCAAGAGGGGAATAACAGACACCAGGACCTACTTGAGGGTGGAGGGTGGAAGTAGGAAGGAAATAAAAAATATACCTATTGGGTACTATACTTATTATGTGGGTGACTAAATAATCTGTACACCAAACCCTCATGACATGCAGTTTACCTGTATAACAATCCTGCACATGTACCCCTAAACCTAAAATAAAAGTTAAATAAATAAATAAATAATTGGGTAAACATATGGATAGATATTTATGAAAAGAGGACATTCAAACTGCCAATAAATATATGAAGAGATTTCCAATATTATGAAACATTTCAACCACCATAAAATATCATTTTACCCGTTAGAAAGGCCATTATTAAAATGTCAAAAAATAGCAGATGCTGGCAAGGATGAAAGGAAAATTGAAGTATTATACACTATGGGTGGTAATGTAAATTACTACAACCATTATGGAAAACAGTATGGAGATCTCTCACAAAACTAAAACTATATGATCTAGCACTCCCACTAATGGGTTTATATTCAAAGGAAAGAAAATCAGTTTATAAAAGGACTACCTGCATCCTCATGTTTATTGCAGCACTATTCCCAGTAGTAAAGCAATGGAATCAATTTAAGTGTCCATCAAGAGATAAACGGATAAAGAAATACTGTATATATACACAATGAACTATGAATCACCAAAAAAATTGAAATCCTGTCATTTGCAGAAACGTGGATGGAACTGAAGGTCATTATGTTAAGTGAAATAAGCCATGCACAGAAATACAAACGTCACTTGTCTCACTCATATGTAGGGCCTTTAAAAAAGTTGATCTCATAGAAGCAGCCAATAGAATGATAGTTACTAGAAGCTGGGAAGGATGGGTGTGTGAAAGGGGATAAAAAGAGGTTGGTTAATGGGTGCAAATATACAGTTAGATAGAAGGAACATGTTCTAATTTTTACAGTGATGTACACATATTTCAAATAGCTAGAAAAGAAGACTTAAACGGTTTTCAGCACATAGAAATAATAAATACTTGAGGTGATGAATACCCTAACTACCTTGATTTGACCATTACACATTCTATACATATAAAAAAACGCATGTACCACATATATATGTACAAATATTATGTCAATAAAAAACTAAAAGTAATAAAGAATAAAATATGTTAGGCATGCAGAAAACAAAAAATAAAATGTCAGATTGAATCTCTTCAGAAGTAACTAAATGTAAATGAATTTAATATTTCTATCAAAAATAATATATTGGCAAAATTGACATAACGTGATCTATGGTAAATTTTATGTTATGTGATTTTATTACAATAAAAATTAAAATATGTTAGCTAACTATCTTCTTTTAAGAAGAGACACCCTTTAGAGTAAAAGACACAAATAATTTAAAGTAAAAAAATGGAAAAGTTATACACTGCAAGCAACAACTATAAGACAGTTGAGCAGCTATAGTATCACGAGATAAAATAGACATTAAAAGAAAAAATGTTACTAGTGACTATGAAGCATGTTTTATGATGATGTAAATATAAATTCTTCAAGAAGACATAATAATTATAAATCTATGTACACAAAATAGCCTCATAATACATAAATCAAAACTAACAGAATTGAGGGAGATACTTTAAAAATTGCACAATAATAGTTGGAGTCATCAAAGTGACACATGATAGTTAATATAATAACTAATCAGAAGATTACCAAGGATAGAACAACAGTGTAATCTAGACAAATTAGACCTAACATACATCTGTAGAACACAGGACCCCCAAAAAGCAGAATGCATACTCTTCTCATGTGCTCTTACAGAAAAATGTTTAAAATACTTTAGAATATCTTTAAAAAATAGTGTTTACTTATCTCATTCTATCATGCCAGTACTACATTAATCCCCAAAATAATTAAATATATCACATGAAGAGAAAATTATAGAACAGTGTTCTTTGTAGCTGCAGACACAAACAAACCTGACCAAAAAACTAGCAACATAATCCAGCAACATATAAGGAATATTATACATCATGACCAAGTGGGATTTATCATGGTCAGTTTAACATATGAAAATCAATGGATAAACTTGATAAAGTATGAATACCACATGATTATATCAATCAACGCAGAAAAAGCATTTCACAAAACCCAATACCTTTTCTTTTATAGGCACAGGCAAAGATTTCATGATGAAGACGCAAAAAGCAACTGCAACAAAAGTGAATATTGACAAATAGAATCTAGTTAAACTAAAGAGCTTCTGTACAGCAAAATAAACTATCAACAGAGTAAACAGACAACCTACTAAATGAGAGAAAATATTTGCAAATTATGCATTCAACAAAGGGCTAATATCCAGCACCTATAAGAAACTTAAACAAATTTAAAAGAAAAAACAAACAACCCCATAAAAAAAGCAAGCAAAGGATATGAAAAGACACATTTCAAAAGGAGCATATATGTGGTCAACAATCATATATATAAAAAAAACTTAACATCACTGAGCATTAGAGAAATGTGAACCAAAACCACAATAAACCATTAATGGCCATTATTAGAAAGTCAAAAATAAAAGATACTAGTGAGTTTGTGGAGAAAAGGGAACACTTATACACTGTTGGTGGGAGCGTAAATTAGTTCAGCCATGGTGGAAGACAGTGAGGCAATTCCTCAAAGACCAAAAGACAGAAATACCATTTAATCCAGCAATCAAATTACTGGGTATATACCCGAAGGAATATAAATCCTTCTATTATAAAGACACATGCACGTGTATGTTTATTGCAGCATTATTCACAAGAGCAAAGACATGGAATCAACCTAAATACCCATTAATGATAGACTGGATAAAGAAAATCTGGTATATATACACCATGGAATACTACGCACCCATAAAAAAGAATGAGATGATGTCCCTTGCACCCTTGCAGGGACATGGAGGTAGCTGGAGGTCTTTATCCTTAGCTAAGTAACATGGGAACAAGAAACAAATACTGCATGCTCTCACTTATAAGTGGGAGCTAAGTGATAAAAACACATGGACACATTGAAAGGAACAATACACACTGGGGTCTTTTGGAGGTTGGAGGGTGGGAGAAGGAAGAGGAATGGGAAAAATAACTAATGGGTACTAGTATTAATACCTGGGTGATGAATAATCTGCACAACAAACCTTCATGGCACAAGTTTGTCTATGTAACAAACCTGCACTTGTACCCTGAACTTAACATTTTTTAAAAAATACTCAAAAACTAGAAATAGGAGGAAACTTCTTCAACCTGATAAAGGACGTTTATACATATAAACAGTAAACATCACTCTTAATTGTGAAAGACTGAATGTTTTCCTCCTGAGATCAAATAAAACAAACCAAATTCAAACAAAATGAACAGGACAGGTATGTCTGCTCTCACCATTTCTGTTTAACATTATCCTAGATGTTCTATCAAGAACAATTAGACAAGGAAATCAACTGAAGGGACCTGGACACAAAGAAGAGATAAAATGATCTCTATTGGCAGATTACATAACCTTGTTTAAAAAAATTCAAAGGATCCACTATAAAAACTAGAATGAATAAAATTACAGCATGGTGGTATAAGATCAATAGAAAAATCAATCATATCTATACATTAGCAACAAACAATCTGCAGATGAAATTGGCTGCTCTGCTTATGGAGTAGCCATTCTTTTATTCCTTTACTTTCTTAACAAACTTGTTTTCACTTTCAGAATTTGCCTCAAATACTTTCTTGCATGAGATCCAAGAATGATCTCTTGGGATCTGGATAATAGTCCCTTTCTGGTAACACCTTCCTGGTGAATGATGAAGGGATGATACTGAGGAGACCCCTGATCCAAAGGAAATAGACAGAAATACCAGTTGGCTGACTTTGTGTAAAGTGGTGGAGTATTTGGGTAAAGGATGGAATTGAGTTAGCAGCCCAATTTAGGGGAGTTGGAGCCTCTCCTAACACAGAGTGGGTTAAAGGTTCCTCTTAATAAAAGGCAAGGACACAACTAAACTTGGGTTTGTGGCCCAACTTAGGAAAGTTAAAGTCCTTTCTAAGACTTAAGGGGTTGGAGGCTGCTCTGTGAAGTCTCTCTTAGGTAAAAATAGATTACCCACTACAGATGTTAACTGCTATTCTCTTTGGATTAATCTGCACTCTTTCCTGATGGCCATGAGTGACAAGATTAGGCATGTACAGGATAATGGGAAATAGGGAGCTTTGTCCTCCCCAAAAGGGGGAGCTTGAGAGCTGATGGGACTGCTGGAATCCCTTTACTACTGACAAGTGTCCACATGAACTTTTGATTCAGAATTGCTTGGATGGGTGGGCCTTTCTCTGGCCTCCCTGTGCTCCTCCCAGCCCCCACCCCACCACAGGCAATGCTTTTCTCCCTTCCCGTTCCTTTCTCTCTGTGAAAACTGGTGGAATGAAACAACTTTCAGGGCTCTTGTAAAAAGCTGGAATGTTCATGAATACCAAGAAGAACAAGTGTTAACTGCATGGACTGGACTAGTAGAAGACTGAAGTAATCTTTTTGACTTTTTGCTTAAAATGTTTCTGATTCTTTGTTTTCTTTTTCATAGTCAAGGAAACTTTTCTTTTAAGCTATTGACAGATTTTAACAATTGAGTAAAGCATACTTATGTGAACAAAATTTGGACCATATTTGTTTCTCTTACCTGATTTCTCCAGAATTTGAAGACTATTTGTGAGTATTCTAAACTTATGGCAATAGAAATTTGCATAAGTGCAATAAGAATCTGTTTCTTTTGTAACAAGACACAATTGGAGGACCTGGTTACTTTACCAAGGGTTTGACTGGAATAGCATGCTTTTCTTTAAGGAATCAAACTTGATTTATAGAGTGCTAATAAAAGCCCCTTGGGAAAACTGGCCCCATACCTTGTCTACACAGTCCCTGTACAGGGTTCCTGACCTGTGGTAAGTAAAAAAATGTTATTTCCTGACAGGCCCAGGATCCTCAAGTTATCTTGGGACCTCAAGAGGAGAGGAATTTACCCAACATATACAGGTATTTGACAGTACAAAGGCATGACTGGGCTCAGCTTTTTTTAAAAAAAGTCTTATCTGAGATTCCATATGGAACAGAGTTCCATCAAAGCCAATGTGGAAAATAATTAAAAGTAAAAACAGGCTTTTACACACAGAGTTTTTAATTGGCTTTGATGGAACTCTGTTCCATAAGGAATCTCAGAGATGGCTTTTGCTGCACTTTATACAAATAATCAGGCCAAGTATAATTAGGCAAATCAGTCTTACCATGATTTGTCTTTAGTAAAAAATGGGAGACTGGAGAGAGAAAACATTGTTTCAGTAATTATGGTACACCTGTTATTAGTTTTTAGTCTCATTAGTTGTTTTGAACTTTTCATTTAGTGCAATTTAGACTAACCCTAATTACTCCTGTGAACCAACCAGTAATCTCTGACTGCTGCTCAGAAGAAAACCAAGAGGAATGGGTAATGTAAAAATCTGAATCAATATTCTAATTCTGGGAATGAATTGAAATCAGCTAGCAACCTCATATCAGCTTGGAGCAGATGCCCAGTTCATGGAAACCCTTTTAGATTTGTTTACTTTGGATAGTTTAACTCATTTTGCTTTACTCTTGTGAAATATATTGCTGTTGCACTCTATGTGTAGGAAGGCATGGTAAGCTTACTCAATGTTTTCTTAATTTGAACACTAATTAATCTTCCAGATATCACCTTTTGTCAAAACTCAGAGTTAATAATGGCCCTCAACAAACCAATGCTCCTTTCTATATTAAATATAAGAGACCCTAATAGTTACACAGGAATATCATCGCCGCTAATCAGCCTGGAGAATGTACAGAAGATGGATCTTCATTTCTCTACAACCCTTAGGATTAGGGTTCTCTTATAAAAGGAAGGTGGAAAATATGTCAGTGATGTTTGAACCAGAGTGACTCTATCTTGAATAGAGGCTGAATAAAATAAGGCATTCTAATTCATAGGATGAGATAGGATGTCTGCACAAAATACAGGCCACAAAGACCTTGCTGATAAAACAGCATGTGATAAAGAAGCCAGCCAAAACCTACCAAAACCAAGATAGCAAGAAAAGTGACCTGTGGTTGTCCTCACTGCTGATTATCACTAATTATAATGTATTAGCATGCTAAAAGACACTCCCACCAGTGCCATAACAGTTTACAAATGTCATGGCAATGTCAGAAAGTTTCCGTATGTGGTCTAAAAAAAGGAGAAACCCTTAGTTCTGGGAATTGTTCATCCCTTGTTTAGCATATAATCAAGAAGTAATGGTAAGTAGCCTTAGTCCGGCAGGCCATTCCACTGTTTTGCCTATAGAGTGGCCATTCTTTTATTTTCTTACTTTCTTAATAAGCTTGTTTTCACTTTAAAAAAAGAAACTGAAATTAAGAAAATAATTTTATAAAAAATTGCATAATATTACAATAATTATAAAAGAAATACAAGGCTTGTACACTGAAAACTACAAAATACTTTAGAAATAAATTAAAAAGATTGAAATGAATTGGAAAACATCACATATTAATGGATTGGAAAGAAGACTGTAATGGACCAAAAATTGGTCTACAGATTTAAGACAATCTCTGTCAAAATGCCATTTTTGCCAAAATGAACAGATGAGTCTAAATTTTATATCCAGTTGCAAATGTTTTGTTTGTTTGTTTGTTTGTTAAGACAAGGTCTCACTCTGTCCTCCCAGGCTGGAGTGAAGTGGCATAATCTTGGCTCACTGCAACCTTCACCTCCCAGATTCAAGTAATTCTCATCCCTCAGCCTCCCAAGCAGCTGGGATTACAGGTGTGCACCACCATGCCCAGATAACTTTTGTATTTTTAATATAGGCAGGATTTCACCATGTTGGCCAGGCTGGTCTTGAACTCCTAGCCTCAGATGATCCACCCACCTCAGCCTCCCAAAGTGCTGGGATTATAGGCATGAGCCACCATGCCTGGCCTCCAGTTACTAATGATCCAGAATATTCATAGCAATCTTGAATGAAAAGAGCAAAGTTGGAGAATCCACATTTCTTTATTTCAAAACTTACTACAAACCTATTGCTTTCAAGACAGAGTGACACTGGCATAAGTATAGGCAAATATATCAATGGAATATAACTGAAAGCCCAGAAGTAGACTGTTACATTTGTAGTCAATTGACTTTCAAGAAGACTGATGAAAGAATTTAATGAAAAAATAGTCATTTCAACAAATAGTGTTGGGGCAAGTGAGTATCCACGTGATGACTCCTATTTACTACTATACACAAAAATTAACTCAGTGTATTATAGACCTCAGTGTGAAAGCTAAAAAAATAACACTTTAAAATAAAAGCAAATGAGTAAATCATTGTTGTCCTTTGCTAGTTAATGCTTCCTTAGATATGACACCCACAACACAAGCAACAATAATATAATTTGACTAAATAATAACCAACAAATTTTGTTATGAAAAAAGATATCAAAAATAAATAAAAAAGATACAGAAGAAGTGTTTGAAAATCATGAACCTATCAAAGGCTTGCATCCAGAATATGTTTTTTAAAAAACCTCTTACAACACAATAAAAAAAAATCAAATTAACACAATTAAAAATTAGGCAAAAGATCTGAATAGACATTTCCCAAAATAAGATATACTAACAGCCAATAAGCACATGAAATGGTGCTCAACATTATTAGTTATAAGGGAAATGTAAATCAAAGTCAATCAAAGTCACAATGAGATAACACTTCACACATCCTAAAATGGCTAGAGTTAAAAAGACTAACAATAACAAGTGTTTGTGAGGATGGGGAGAAATTGGAACCTTCAAGTATTACTGGCAATAATATAAGATGATGTAGCCACTCTTGAAAATATTTTGGCAGTATTCATATTGTTCATCACAGAGTTGTCATATGTCCAACAATTTTACTCCTAAGTATATATTCAAGAGAAATGAAAGTATATATCCATATAGAAACTTGTACTGTATACGAATGTTCTTAGCAGCATTTTTCTTAATGATGAAAGTGTGGAAACAACTAATATTCATCAATCGATGAATGGGTAAGGAAAATATACAGTCTTATACACTCTTTTAAAGCAACATCAAGGATTGAAATATGGATACATATGATAATACTGATTAATCTTGAAATTAGATTAAAACATGTTTAAAAACATTGAGCTAGTGAGCCGAGATCATGCCACTGCACTCCAGCCTGGGCAACAGTGTGAGACTCCATCAAAAAAAAAAAAATTGAGCTGTACACTTTAAATAGGTGAATTTTAAGTATGTATGTGAATTCTAGCTGTATGAAGCTGTAACAAAAATAATTGCTTCTAGTCATTTTTTGGAGGAACTGCCTGAAGGCAGTTAATGTAATCTATCTTGTTTGTCCAAACCATCAGTTAGTGGCATTTTTGGCCCCGTAAATTAATTAAGAATGGGGGTCAGAAGGACTTCTGGAGGTATTTTATATGGGAGATGCAGAAGTTGGAATGCTCCCCTCCTGCTTCTGAAATAATTATTGATAAAGTTAAGGAGAATGATGATCAAATTTTTGTAAGAGCATATCAGGAGAGGAATAGAAGATAGGAAGTTAGTTAAATTTGAGGCACTTGTTGTAAGTTTGAAAGCTACACCACGGTGGGGTATTTTTTGGTGATGAAGAATCCAAGGATAATTTTGAAAGACATAAGTGTAGTAACATCCCTCTTTCTCCCTGTATCTTCAGGGATTTAAGGTATTCTCTCTCCAGATGCTGATTTGCTCCTCTCTTTTCACCTCTATACAATTTGGATATCACTTTCCAGTAACTATAACTCCAACTTTTTCCCATTCTCTACTCACACCAAGATCTTTCATTCTGTAGAGTCAAGTGCAAGAGAGACAAGTTCATCTTGACAAAATCTTAAACACTGGGAAGTGACAATAGCAATATGGTGGAATAAGAAATAACCCACTCATATCCCTGCACAACAACAACAATTCTACACCAATTCCCAGACAAAAGTTTCTCAGTAGGAGCCTCAGGATTCAAGTAGGATGTTGTGAAACCCCACTGGACCCCAAGACTTAGGAGGGTTATTTTGAGAGTGCACAGTTGCATCCACATAGCTAATACCCAGATTGTGCTTCTGAGTTAAAGATCAGAAATAATCCAGTTTCCCAAGGGGCTTGGCTACATCCCTGATTGGCCTTGAGACTACAACCAAAACCATCTGCCAAGTAGTGCAGAAAGAATCCCACACACTAGTGCTTGGGTGAGAAGCTTGTCTGCCTGCTAACATCAGTCTGGAAAATGAACATGAATGTTTCCCTGTGGCTCAGCTCCAGGCCCCCTTTGCTTAGAGTTCAGTCCAGAAATGCTCCCACAAGGACCCAGTAGGAGAATCGCCCATATCTCACAGTTTGAGAGTCTGCCCTTTTTGATGGGCTCACCAAACTCAGTCCCACAGCAGATCTTTTAATTTTTTTCTCTTATTATTATTTTTAATTGACACATAATAATAGTAAATATTTATGGGGTACAGTGTGATATTCTGATACTAGTATACAATGTGAAGTAATCAAATCAGAGTAATTAGCCATCACTACAAATGCTTATAATTTCTTTGTGTTGGGAATATTCAAAATCCAGTCTTCTACCTATTTGAAAATGTGCAATAAATTGTTGTTAATTATAGTTACCCTATGGTGCTATAGAATATTACAATTTATTTCTCCTTTCTAGTTATAATTTTATATTTGTTAACCAATCTCTGAGTATCCCCTCCCCCTTCCTAGCCTCCACTAAACATTACTCTACTCTCTACTTCTACAAGATCTACTCTTTTAGCTTCTACATATGAGTGATACAAGGCAGTATCTCTCTGTACCCAGCTTATTTTATTTAACATAATGTCTTTCAATTCCATTGATGTTGCTGAAAATAACAGAATTTCATTCTTTGTTATGGCTTGATAGTATTCCATTGTGCCTGTTATACCACATTTTCTCTATTCATTCCTCTGTTGATGAATGTTTGGGTTGATTCCATATCTTTGCTTTTGTAAATAGTGCTGCAATAACAATGTAAGTGCAGGTTTCTGTTGACATATTGACATCCTTTATTTTAGATATATACCCAGTAGTGGTGTTGTTGTATCTCATGGTAGTTCTATTTTTAGTTTTCTGAGGGACCTCTGTAGTATTTAGTATATATGAGTTTCCTATTCTCACACAGCTCCAGTACCCTATTTGTGTCTTCCCCAGGTCTATTCATCCCTTAGAACTGCATCAAACTCATAGCCCTCCTGAGGCTCATGGAAAGCCTGGGCTTAGAGGCCTCTCTAGTGCTGAGACAACTTTAGTGTCACAGGCTGTACAGTCAGTCTGCTTAGAATCTCTGCAAGGTTCTCTGAAAGACAGGCACAAACAAACTCAGACTGTGGAGATTGAAACAAATACCTGATCCCTCAATATACAGACATTGTCACAGATCCACCAACATCAAGAACATTCAGGGAAATATGGCCCATTCAAAAGGACAAAATAAGATGCCAGAAACTGACCCAAAATTTATAGACAAATTTGATGTCTCAGACATTAAATTCAAAATAGTTGTTTTAAGGAGGAACAATAAACTTCAATAAAGCACAGAAAATTAATTCAAAAATTTATCACATAAATCTAACACAGAGATTGAAATAATAAAAAATCAAACAGAAATTCTGGAACCAAAAAATACAAGGAAAGAAAGAAAAAAGCAATAGAGAGCATCAGTAGAAGAATTAATCAAACAGAAGAAAGAATAAATTAGCTTGAAGACAGGCTGTTTGAAAATATGCAGACAGAGGATAAATAAGAATTAAAAATAAAAAAGGATTAAGAGAGTTGACAGGATGTGTAGGAAAACATCAAAAGAGCAAATATTTAGTTTATTATAGTCAAAGAAAAAATTGAGGAAAAAAGTACAAAGGCTTTTCAAAAAGTAATAACAGAAATTTTTTGAATGAGGAGAAGCACATAAATATCCATGTACAGGAAGGTGAAAAGTCACTAATCTGATTCAACCCAAATAAGACAACTCCATCACGTATTACAATCAAACTCTGAGAGGTCTAAGACAAAGAAAGGATTCTGTAAACAGCAAGAGATAGGAAGAAAATAACATACAATGGAGATCAAACATGACTGGTAGTAGACTTCTCTGCAGAAACTTTAGAGGACAGGAGAAGTGAGACTATGTATTCAGAGTGCAAAGGAAGAAAGCTGTCAACCAAGAATACTTTACCCAATAAAGCTATCCTTCAGAAATAAAGACGAGATAATGACTTTTACAGACAAACAATAGCTGGGGGCATTTATCACTAACAGATCTGTCCTATAAGAAATTTTAAAGGGAGTTTCTCAAACCAAAAGAAAAGAATGTTACATAATTGTAATTCTACTACTGAAATTATGGGATGTAAACCACTTAAAACTTTAATATGGAAACTAAAATAGAAACTATTAAAAACAATAATGTTACTTCAGTAATTTGTTGAGACGGGTAATATAAACATGGAAATTTTAATATCAAATTCAAAATATGTGGGGGAGAATGGAGTCAAAATGTGTAGCATATTTGTTAGTTTTTTTATTTGTGATAAGAAAAGAAAGCTTTTCCTCTGTGATAAGTTGTTCTGTGACAGTTTTTCTTCTGTGATGTTATCAGCTTAAAATAACTCCTTATAAGACATTTTTTGTAAGCCTCGTGGTAACTATGAAGCAAAAAAACTATAGTAATGACACCAAAAATAAAATGCAAGAAATCAAAACATACTACTAAAGGAAAGTATTTAAACACAAATAAAAATCATAAGAGAAAAAGAAATAACCTACAAAACAAATAGAAAACAACAAAATGGCAGTAGTAAGCCCTTACTTATCAATAATTACCTTGAATATGAATTAACGAAATTCTCCAATTAAAAGACATGGAGTGGCTGAATTGGGAAAAAAGAAAAAACAGGACCCAAGACCCAAATATATAGTGCTACAAGAGCCTCACTTCATCTGTAAGAAAATGCACAAACTAAAGGCGAAGGGATGAAAATAAATATTCCATGCAAATAAAACCAAAAAAGAGCAGGAGTAGGTATACTTATGTCAGATAAAATAGCCCTTAACCAAAAAGCTGTATAAGGAAACAGAAAAGGCCATTATAGAATGATAAAGATGTCAATAGAGCAGGAGGATATAGCAATTACAAATATATATGCACCCCAAATAAAAGCAGCTGAATTTATAAAGCAAATATTAATAGACTTAAAGGCAGAGACATACACTGTACAATAATAGTAGGGGCTTTCAACACCTCCACATTCAACAATGAACAGTATTTGTTTGGTTCAAGTTTTCAAATAAATAACCTAGCATTCTACTTCAAGGAGCTAGAAAAACAAACAAAAGGAAAACCAAGCCAAAAGTCAGCAAAAGGAAAGAAATTATAAGGATCACAACAGAAATTTAAAAAAGTACAGACTAAAGAAACCATACAAAAGATCAACAAGAAGAATAGTTTTTTTTTTAAATATAACATAATTTTAAAAATCCTTTAACTACACTACAATAGAAATAAATAAAATCAGAGATGAAGGACACACCATAACTAATATCACAGAAATAAAAAGCATCATTAGAGACTACATGCTAACAAACTAGAAAACGCTGAAGAAATGAATTCCTGGGGGCATACAACCTATCAAGATTTAATCATGAAGAAATTGAAAACCTGAAGAAAACGATAATGAGTACTAAGATTGAAACAGTAACAAAAAGACTCTCGTTAGACAAAGGGCAAGTACCTGATTATTTCACTACTAAATTCTACCAAATATTTATGCAGAAACTAATACCAGTTTTTTTTTTAATTTTTTTTTTACACTTTAAGTTTTAGGGTGCATGTGCACAATGTGCAGGTTTGTTACATATGTACACATGTGCCATGATGGTATGCTGCACCCATTAACTTGTCATTTAGCATTAGGTATAGCTCCTAATGTTATCCCTCCCTACGCCCACCCCACAACAAGCCCTGGTGTGTGATGTTTCCCTTCCTGTGTCCATCTGTTCTCATTGTTCAATTCCCACCAATGAGTGAGAACATGTGGTGTCTGGATTTTTGTCCTTGGGATAGTTTGCTGAGAATGATGGTTTCCAGCTTCATCCATGTCCCCACAAAGGACATGAAGTCATCCTTTTTTATGGCTGCATAGTATTCCATGGTGTATATGTGCCACATTTTCTTAATCCAGTCTATCATTGTTGGACATTTTGGTTGGATCCAAGTCTTTACTACTGTGAATAATGCTGCAATAAACATATGTGTCCACGTGTCTTTATAGCAGCATGATTTATAACCTTTTGGGTATATACCCAGTAATGGGATGGCTGGGTCAAATGGCATTTCTAGTTTTAGATCCCTGAGGAATCGCCACACTAATTTCCACAATGGTTGAACTAGTTTACAGTCCCACCAACAGTGTAAAAGTGTTCATCTTTCTCCACATCCTCTCCAGCATCTGTTATTTCCTGACGTTTTAATGATCACCATTCTAACTGGTGTGAGATGGTGTCTCATTGCGGTTTTGATTTCCATTTCTCTGATGGCCAGTGATGATGAGCATTTTTTCATGTGTCTTTTGGCTGCATAAATGTCTTCTTTTGAGAAGTGTCTGTTCATATCCTTTGCCCGCATTTTGATGAGGTTGTTCATTTCTTTCTTGTAAATTTGTTTGAGTTCATTGTAGATTCTGAATATTAGCCCTTTGTCAGAGGAGTAGATTGCAAAAATTTTGTCCCATTCTGTAGGTTGCCTGTTCACTCTGATGGTAGTTTCTTCTGCTGTGCAGAAGTTCTTTAGTTTGATTATATCCCATTTGTCAATTTTGGCTTTTGTTGCCATTGCTTTTGGTGTTTTTGACATGAAGTCCTTGCCCATGCCTAGGTCCTCAAGGGTATTGCCTAGGTTTTCTTCTAGGGTTTTTATGGTTTTAGGTCTAACATTTAAGTCTTTAATCCATCTTGAATTAATTTTTGTATAAGGTGTAAAGAAGGGACCCAGTTTCATCTTTCTACATATGGCTAGCCTGTTTCCCAACACCATTTATTAAATAGGGAATCCTTTCCCCATTTCTTGGTTTTGTCAGGTTTGTCAAAGATAAGATGGTTGTAGATATGCAGCATTATTTCTGAGGGCTGTGTTCTGTTCTATTGGTCTATATCTCTGTTTTGGTACCAGTACCATGCTGTTTTGGTTACTGTAGCCTTGTAGTGTAGTTTGAAGTCAGGTAGCATGATGCCTCCAGCTTTGTTCTTTTGGCTTAGGATTGACTTGGCAATGTGGGCTCTTTTTTGGTTCCATATGAACTTTAAAGTAGTTTTTTTCCAATTCTGTGAAGAAAGTCTTTGGTAGCTTGAGGGGGATGACACTGAATCTATAAATTATCTTGGGCAGTATGGCCATTTTCATGATATTGATTCTTCCTATCCACGAGCATGGAATGTTCTTCCATTTGTTTGTGTCCTCTTTTTTACTTCATTGAGCAGTGGTTTGTATTTCTTCTTGAAGAGGTCCTTCACATCCCTTGTAAGTTGGATTCCTAGGTATTTTATTCTCTTTGAAGCAATTGTGAATGGGAGTTCACTCAGGATTTGGCTCTCTGTTTGTCTGTTATTGTTGTATAAGAATGCTTGTGATTTTTGCACATTGATTTTGTATCCTGAGACTTTGCTGAAGTTGCTTATCAGCTTAAGGAGATTTGGGGCTGAGACAATGGGGCTTTCTAAATATACAGTCATGTCATCTGCAAACAGGGACAATTTGACTTCCCCTTTTCCTAATTGAATACCCTTTATTTCCTTCTGCTGCCTGATTGCCCTGGCCAGAACTTCCAACACTATGTTGAATAGGAGTGGTGAGAGATGTCATCCCTGTCTTGTGCCAGTTTTCAAAGGGAATGCTTCCAGTTTGTGCCATTCAGTATGATATTGGCTGTGGGTTTGTCAAAGATAGCTCTTGTTATTTTGAGATACTTCGCATCAATACCTAATTTATTGAGAGTTTTTAGCATGAAGGGTTGTTGAATTTTGTCAAAGACCTTTCCTGCATCTACTGAGATAATCATGTGGTTTTTGTCTTTGGTTCTCTTTATATGCTGGATTACATTTATTGATTTGCATATGTTGAACCATCCTTGCACCCAGGGATGAAGCCCACTTGATCATGGTGGATAAGCTTTTTGATGTGCTGCTGGATTCGGTTTGCCAGTACTTTATTGAAGTTTTTTGCATCGATGTTCATCAGGGATATTGGTTTAAAATTCTCTTTTTTTGTTGTGTCTCTGCCAGGCTTACCAAAGCATCAGGATGATGCTGGCCTCATAAAATGAGTTAGGGAGGATTCTCTCTTTTTCTATTGATTGGAATAGTTTCAGAAGGAATGGTACCAGCTCCTCCTTGTACCTCTGGTAGAATTCGGCTGTGAATCCTTCTGGTCCTGGACTTCTTTTAGTTGCTAAGCTATTAATTATTGCCTCAATTTCAGAGCCTGTTATTGGTCTATTAAGAGATTCAACTTCTTCCTTGTTTAGTCTTGGGAGGCTGTATGTGTCGAGGAATTTATCCATTTCTTCTAGATTTTCTAGTTTATTTGCATAGAGGTGTTTATAGTATTCTCTGATGGTAGTTTGTATTTCTGTGGGATCAGTGGTGATATCCCCTTTATCATTTTTTATTGCATCTATTTGATTCTTCTCTCTTTTCTTCTTTATTAGTCTCACTAGTGGTCTATCAATTTTGTTGATCTTTTCAAAAATCCAGCTCCTGGATTCATTGATTTTTTGAAGGGTTTTCTGTGTCTCTATCTCCTTCAGTTCTTCTCTGATCTTCGTTATTTCTTGCCGTCTGCTAGCTTTTGAATGTGTTTGCTCTTGCTTCTCTTTTTCTTTTGTGATGTTAGGGTGTCAATTTTAGATCTTTCCTGCTTTCTCTTGTGGGCATTTAGTGCTATAAATTTCCCTCTACACACTGCTTTGAATGTGTCCCAGAGATTCTGGTATGTTGTGTCTTTCTTCTCGTTGGTTTCAAAGAACATCTTTATTTCTGCCTTCATTTCGTTATGTACCCAGTAGTCATTCAGGAGCAGGTTATTCAGTTTCCATGTAGTTGAGAGGTTTTGAGTGAGTTTCTTAATCCTGAGTTCTAGTTTGATTGCACTGTTGTCTGAGAGACAGCTTAGCTGTTTCAAACAATTGATGTGGAGGAAAATTTTCCAAACACATTCTCCAATTACAGCATCATCCTCTTCACCAAGTTCTTCAAAAACACAGCAAAAACTACATGCCAATATCCTCAATGACCATAGATGCAAAATTTCTCATGCAAACACCATAAAAGCAAATTTAACAGCACATCAAAAAGTAATTCACCATGACCATATGGTATTCATCCCAAGGATATAAGGATAGTTCAACATATGCAAATCAGAATACATGATACATTACATTAATAGAATGAAGGGAAAAATATATGTTGTTCTCAATAGATACAGAAAGAACATTCAGTATAATTTTATATCCTGTTTCAAGAGAAATACAAAACAAATTAGGTCTAGAAAGAACATACTTCATTGCAGTAAAGGCCATAAATGACAAAGTCAGAGGCATGGCTAAGATGATGGATAACAAGCACCTCATTTGTGCCACTGTCATGGAGAGTAAACAAAAGGGGTAGTGCACATAGACTTTGCAGACCACTCATCTGAGAAACTATGTCAGGATCCATCAGGGCAGCAGGGGAACACAGAGAACACAGAGGAGTGAAGCTCGGCACCAGCCTGTCTGGGCTCAGTAGGGAGCCAAAGGAACCTCCCCAACATGGGAAAGAATGAGTGAGAGCCCCCAGGGGGATTCACACTCCCCACAGGGACTATGAAAGACTGGGAAAGGGAGAATAACCCTGAACACCCTGTACCCCACCCAACACACTTCTAGACTCAGATAGAGAGCCACCCTAAAATTTTAAGGAGGCAATTCCCAAGTCCAAGGGGATGCCCAGAAGCCTTGGGTTCCAGAGCAGACCAGCATAAGTGCCACAGCCACAATAAAGGCTCCAGTTGCAGTGCTGGAGAGCACTGACATTGCTCCAACACAGCTTCCTGGCCAGGGCTCAGTGCCAGCTTCTGGACCAGTAGTCCTGATTCAGCATGAACTCAGCCAGCCACGACTTCCACCTCTGGCACTGGTAGCCAGCCAGCCAGCAGTCCCACATTTGTGTGAACTCAGCTGGAGGGCACAACTTCCTGTTGCCATGGGAAACACACCCTGAACATCAGAGCCTGAGACCCTAGCCACTCTTGCCATTAGTAACCAGGTGGCTGATGTATGTTAAAGCCTCTGGCCAAGCAGCTCCACTGCTGTATGAGCCCACCTGGAGGATGCAGCTTCCTGTTTTTGCATGAAACTCTCAGATGGCAGAGCATAAGACCACATCCACCCTCACCACTGGTAGCCAGATGGGCAAAGCCTACTAGACCCTCTGGCCCAGTGGACTGGCTGCTGTGTGAGCTCAGCTGGAGGTCATAGCTTCCTGTTGTATCAGGAAGCACCTGGACAGCAAAGCACAAGACTACTTGCCCCTGCCCCTGGTAGCCAGCGGGGGCAATGCCTGCTAGACCTTCTGGTCCAGAAGCCTTGCTTCTATGTGAGCTCAGCTGGAGGGAGCAGCTTCCTGTTGTCATGGGAAAAACCTGGAGATCAGAGCACATGACCTCATCTGTGTCTGCCACTTGTAGACAGGCTGGCGGGCCTGCTAGAGTCTCTGGCCCAGCTTCCCTGTTTCTGTGTGAATTCAGCAGGAGGGTGCAGTTTCCTGTGTCACAGGAAACACCAGATGGCAGAGGGAGAGACCTCACCCACTCCAACCACTAGTAGCCAGGCAGGCAATTCTTGCTAGAGCTTCCAGCCCAGTGGCCTTGCTGCTTTGTGAACTCAGCTGGAGGGTGCAGCTTCCTATTGTCACAGGAAACACCCTGACAGCAGGCTGTTTGGGCTTAGCAGGGAGCAGAGCAAGTGACCCCACCTGCCCCCACTACTGATAGCCAGGTAGGCAATGCCTGCTGAAGCTTCTAGCAGCCTTGTTTCCGTGTGAACTCAGCTGTTTGGTGGGGGGGAGGGTGCAGCTCCCTGTTGTCACAGTAAACACCCCAAAATCAGCACAAGATGCCACCCACCCCCACCACTGATAGCCAGGCAGATAATACCTGCTAGACTATCTAGGCCAGAAGCCTTGTTTGGTGGGAGCTCAGCTGCAAGGTGCAGCTTTCTGTGTTCCCAGGAAACACCCAGACAGTGGAGCACAAGTTTCCACCTTCCCCCACCTCCGGTAGCCAGGTGGGGAACACTTGCTGCAGCTTGCCACTAAATGGACCTAATTCTGTATGAACTCAGGTGGGGGACATGGCCTCCTGTTATTCTGGGAAACATCTAGATGGCAGGGCGGATGACCCTTCCCACTCCTGCCACTGATAGTCAAGCAGGGAAAAACTGTTAGAGCTTCTAGCCCAGCAGTCTGCCTTAATTTGCCAAGGGGCACTGTCTCCTGTTGCCCTGGAAACATCCAGACAGCAGGACTGGCAACCCCACCCACCCCATCCCCTGTAGCCAGATGGATCACACTCTCTAGAATTCCCAACCCAGCCATCCCGCTACCACCTGAACTCCATGGATGGATGCAACCCTATACTTTCCCAGAAAGCACACAGACAGCAGATCAGGGCCAACATGGTGAGGACACATCTTCTTGGCCAACTGCAGCCTCAGCCTAACGGAGCCTTGTGGACCACAATACCCAGCAAAATAAACATGGATACAAAGATAGTAATTGGAGGGGGCTTCTCAAAGACCCAGGAGAAGACTAGAATCGTAGCCAGTCAAAAAAACCCGCCTTATATCATAATCAGTCACCAAGGGCATCAAATAAGAAAGAAGTAAAACAATTCATCTAATGGACAGCAATTTCAAAGACAAGAAACATCAGTCCACAGAAATGAAAAAAAAAAAAAACCGCACAAAAACTCTGGCAACTCAAAAAGACAGAGTACCTTCTCTTCTCCGAATGATCCTACTAATTCTCCAATGAGGCTTTGTAACTGGGCTGATAAAACTAAAATGACAGAAATAGAATTCAGAATATGGATAGGAACAAAGATTATCAAGATTCAGAACATTAAAACCCAGTCCAAGGAAGCTAAGAATCACAATAAAAGGAAACAAGAGCTCACAGGCAAAACAACCAGTAGAGAAAAGAAAATAACTGACCTGATAGAGCTGAAAAAACACAAGAAGAATTTCATAATACAACCACAAGTATTATCAGCAGAATAGACCAGGCTGAGTAAAGGCTCTCAGAGCTTGAAGAGTGGTTTTCTGAAATAAGACAGTCAGACAAGAATAAAGAAAAAAAGAAAGAAAAGGAATGAACAAAACTTTCGAGAAATATAGAAGTATGTATAGAGACCAAATACAGGAATCACTGGCATTGCTGAAAGAGATGGGGATAAGGGTAGCAACTTTAAATACATATTACAGGACATCATCCTTGAGAACTTTCCCAACCTAAATAAAGAGGCCAACATTCAAATTCGGAAAATGCAGAGAACCCCCACAAGACACTTCACAAAAAGATCATTCGCAAGACACATAATCATCATATTCTTCAAATTAGAAATTAAAAAAAAAATGTTAAAGGCAGCTAGAAAGAAAAAAAAGGTTACCTACAAAGCACATCAGAATAACAGTGGACAACTCAGCAAAAACATTAGAGGCCATAGGAGATTGAGGGCCTATATTGAACATTGTTAACTGAAAGAAATTTCAAGTAAGAATTTCTTTTTTTCTTTTTTTTATTAATATACTTTAATTTCTAGGGTATATGTGCACAACGTCCAGGTTTGTTACATATGTATAAATGTGCCATGTTGGTGTGCTGCAACCATTACCTCGCCATTTACATTATGTATATCTCTTAATGCTATCTCTCCCCTCTCCCCTCACCCCACAACAGGCCCCGGTGTGTGATGTTCCCCTTCCTGTGTCCAAGTGTTCTCATTGTTCAATTCCCACCTATGAGTGAGAACATGTGGTGTTTGGTTTCTTGTCCTTGTGATAGTTTGCTGAGAATGATGGTTTCCAGCTTCACCCACGTCCCTACAAAGGACATGAAGTCATCATTTTTTATGGTTGCATACTATTCCATGGTGTATATGTGCCACATTTTCTTAATCCAGTCTATCATTGATGGACATTTGGGTTGGTTCCAACTCCTTGCTATTGTGAATAGTACCGCAACAAACAAACCTATGCACGTGTCTTTATAGCAGCATGACTTATAATCCTTTGGGTATATACCCAGTAATGGGATGGCTGGATCAAATGGTATTTCCAGTTCTAGATCCTTGAGAAATCACCACACTAACTTCCACAATGGTTGAACTAGTTTACAGTCCCACCAACAGTGTAAAAGTGTTCCTATTTCTCCACATCCTCTCCAGCACCTGTTGTTTCCTGACTTTTTAATCATTGCCATTCTAACTGGTGTGAGATAGTATCTCATTGTGGTTTTGATTTGCATTTCTCTGATGGCCAGTGATGATGAGCATTCTTTCTTGTGTCTTTTGGCTGCATAAATGTCTTCTTTTGAGAAGTGTCTGTTCATATCCTTCGCCCACTTGTTGATGGGGTTGTTTGTTTTTTTCTTGTAAATTTGTTTGAGTTCTTTGCAGATTCTGGATATAAGCCATTTGTCAGATTAGTAGGTTGCAAAGATTTTCTCCCATTCTGTAGGTTGCCTGTTCACTCTGATGATAGTTTCTTTGGCTGTGCAGAAGCTCTCTAGTTCAATCAGATACCATTTGCCAATTTTTTGAAAAGATCAACAAAATTGATAGACTGCTGGCAAGACAAATAAAGAAGAAAAGAAAGAAGAATCAAATAGATGCAATAAAAAATGATAAAGGGGATATCACCACCGATCCCACAGAAATACAAACTACCATCAGAGAATACTATAAACACCTCTACACAAATAAACTAGAAGTTCTAGAAGAAATGGATAAATTCCTGGACACATACAGCCTCCCAAAACTAAACCAGGAAGAAGTTGAATCTCTTAATAGACCAATAACAGCCTCTGAAATTGAGCCAACAATTAATAGCTTACCAACCAAAAAAATTCCAGAACCAGATGGATTCACAGCCAAAATCTACCAGAGGTACAAGGAGGAGCTGGTACCATTCCTTCTGAAACTACTCCGATCAATAGTAAAAGAGGGAATCCTCCCTAACTCATTTTATGAGGCCAGCATCATCCTGATACCAAAGCCTGGCAGAGACACAACAAAAAAAAGAGAATTTTAGACCAATATCCCTGACGAACATCAATGCAAAATTCCTCAATAAAATACTGGCAAATTGAATCCAGCAGCACATGAAAAAGCTTATCCACCATGATCAAGTGGGCTTCATCCCTAGGATGCAAGTCTGGTTCAACATACGCAAATCAATAGATGCAGTCCAGCATATAAAGAGAACCAAAGACAAAAAACACGATTATCTCAATAGATGCAGAAAAGGCCTTTGACAAAATTCAATAGCCCTTCATGCTAAAAACTCTCAATAAATTAGATATTGATGGGATGTATCTCAAAATAATAAGAGCTATTTATGACAAACCCACAGCCAATATCATACTGAATGGGCACAAACTGGAAGCATTCCCTTTGAAAACTGGCACAAGACAGGGATGCCGTCTCTCACCACTCCTATTCAACATAGTGTTGGAAGTTCTGGCCAAGGCAATCAAGCAGGAGCAACAAATAAAGGGTATTCAATTAGGAAAAGAGGAAGTCAAATTGTCCCTGTTTGCAGATGACATGATTGTATATTTAGAAAACCCCATTGCCTCAGCCCAAAATCTCCTTAAGCTGACAGGCAACTTCAGCATGGTCTCAGGATACAAAATCAATGTGCAAAAATCACAAGCATTCTTATACAACAATAACAGATAAACAGAGAGCCAAATCATGAGTGAACTCCCATTCACAAGTGCTTCAAAGAGAATAAAATACCTAGGAATCCAACTTACAAGGAATGTGAAGGACCTCTTCAAGGAGAACTACAAACCACTGCTCAATGAAATAAAAGAGGACACAAACAAATGGAAGAACATTCCATGCTCATGGATAGGAAGAATCAATATCATGAAAATGGCCATGCTGCCAAGGTAATTTATAGATTCAATGCCATCCCCATCAAGCTACTAATGACTTTCTGCATAGAATTGGAAAAAACTGCTTTAAAGTTCATATGGAACCAAAAAAGAGCCCACATTGCCAAGTCAATCCTAAGCCAAAAGAACAAAGCTGGAGGCATCACGCTACCTGACTTCAAACTATACTACAAGGCTACAGTAACCAAAACAGCATGGTACTGGTACCAAAACAGAGATATAGACCAATGGAACAGAAGAGAGCCCTCAGAGATAATGCCGCATATCTACAACCGTCTGATCTTTGACAAACCTGACATACCAAGAAATGGGGAAAGGATTCCCTATAAATCATGCTGGGAAAACTGGCTAGCCATATGTAGAAAGCTGAAACTGGATCCCTTCCTTACACCTTATACAAAAATTAATTCAAGATGGATTAAATACTTAAACGTTAGACCTAAAACCATAAAAACCCTAGAAGAAAACCTAGGCAATACCATTGAGGACCTAGGCATGGGCAAGGACTTCATGTCTAAAACACCAAAAGCAATGGCATCAAGCAAGAATTTCTTATTTAGCCAAACTAAGCTTCATAACTGAAGGTGAAATAAGATCCCTTTTTTTTTTGTTGTTTTTCTTTTTTTGGAGAGGGAATCTGTCTCTGTTGCCCAGGCTGGAGTGCACTGGTGTGATCTCAGCTCACTACAAGCTCCACCTCCTGGGTTCACCCCATTATCATGCCTCAGCCTCCCTAGTAGCTGGGACTACAGGCACCCACCACTATGCCCAGCTAATTTTTTTGTATTTTTAGTAGAGACAGGGTTTCACTCTCTTAGCCAGGATGGTCTCCATCTCCCGACTTCGTGGTCCGCCCACCTCAGCCTCCCAAAGTGCTGGGATTACAGGCATGAGCCACCACACCCAACAAATTAGATACTTTTTAGGCAAGCAAATGTTGAGGGAATTCATTACCGTCAGACCTGCACTGTAAGAGCTCCTGAAAGAAGGTCTAATTGTGGAAAGGAAAGACCATTACCAGCCACTACATAAACACACTTAAGTACACAGACCAGAGACACTATAAAGTAATCATCCAAACAAGTCTGCATAATAAGAAGCTAACAACATGATGACAGGATCAAATCCACACATATCAATACTAACCTTGAATAAAAATGGGCCAAATGTCCTAATTAAAAGGCACAAGGCATCAAGCCAAATAAAGAAGCAATACCCAATGATATGCTGTCTTCAAAAGACCCATCTCACATGCAATGACACCCATAAGCTCAAAATAAAGAGATAGAGAAAAATCTACCGAACAAATGGATAACAGAAAAAAAAAAAAAAACAGGGGTTGCAATCTTAATTTCAGACCAAACAGATTTGAAACCAACAAAGATTATAAAAGGCAAATAAGGGCTATATATATATATATATATATATATATACCCAACACAGGTGTTCCCAGATTCATAAAACAAACTCTTTGGGATCTATGAAGAAACTTAGATTCACACACAATAATAGCGGGAGACTTCAACACCCCACAGACAGTAATTGGTAGATCACTGGGGCAGGAAATTAACAAAGAGATTCAGGACCTGAACTTAACACTTGACCAAATGGACCTGATAGACACATACAGAAATATCTGCAAAGACAACAGAATATACATTCTCTTCATGGCAACATGGTATATACTCTAAAATCAGCCATGCAATTGGACATAACACAACCCTCAGCAAATTAAAAAACAAACAAAAAATCAAATCATACCAACCACACTGTCAGATCACAGTGCAATGAAAATAAAAATCAAGGCCAAAAATAAGATACAAATCATACAATTACATGGAAATTATGCAACCTGCTCCTGAACGACTCTTGGTTAAATAATGAAAGTAAGGTGGAGATCAAGATGTTCTTTGAAAGTAATGACAACAAAGGCACAACACACCAGAATCTCTGGGACACAGCTAAAGCAGTGTTAAGATGTAAATTTATAGCACTAAATGCCCACATCAAAAATTTAGAAAGATCTCAAATTCACAACTTAACATCACAACTAGCAGAACTAGAGAACAAGAGGAAACCAACCCCAAAGTCAGCAAAAGATAAGAAATAACCAAAATCAGAGCTGAACTAAAGGAGATAGAGATATGAAAAACTATACAAAAGAATAATGAATCCAGAGGTTGGTGTTTTTGAAAAAAAAATGAAATAAATGGCCACTAGCTAGACTAATAAAGAAGAAAAGAGAGAAGATTCAAATAAACACAGTTAAAAATTACAAAGGTGACATTACCACTGACCCCACAGATGTACAAATAAACACCAGAGACTATAATAAACACCTCTATGCACACAAACTTGAAAATCTAGAAGAAATGTATACATTTCTGGACACATATATCCTCACAAGACTGAACCAGGAAGAAACTGAATCCCTGAAAAGACCAAGAATGATCTCTGAAATTGAATCAGTAATAAATGGCCTACCAACCAAAAAAAAAAAAAAAGCCTAGGACCAAATAGATACACAGCCAAATTCTACCACATGTACAAAGAAGAGCTCATAACATTCCTACTGAAGCTATTCAAAATAATTTTGAGGAGGAGTGACTCCTCCCCAACTCATTCTATGAGGCCAGCATCATCCTGATACCAAAACCTAGCAGAGACACAACAAAAAAGACAACTTCGGGCTGACAATCTTGATGAATATAGATGCAAAAATCTTCAACATAATACTAGCAACCGAATCTAGCAGTGCATCAGAAAGCTAATCCACCATCATCAGGTAGTCTTTACCCCTGAGCATGCAAGATTGGTTCACCATATGCACATCATTAAATATGATTCATCACATAAACAGGACTAAAAACAAAACCAAATGATTATCTCAATAGTTTCAGAAAAGGCTTTTGATAAAAATTCAACATCCCTTCATATTTAAAAGCCCTAATAAACTAAGCTTTGAAGGAACATACTCTAAAATAATAAGAGCCACCTACAACAAACCCACAGCCAACATCATACTGAACGGGGAATAGCTGGAAGTATTTTCCTTGAAAACTGGAACAAGACAAGGATGCCTACTCCCACCACACCTATTCAACATAGTATTGGATTCCCTGGCCAGAACAATTAGGCATGAGAGAGAAACAACAGGCATCCAAACAAGAAGAGAGAAGGTCAAACTATCCCTGTTTGCAGACAATATGATTCTGTATCTAGAAAACTCCATAGCCTCTGCCCCGAAACTCCTTGAGTTGATAATCAACTTCAGCAAAGTTTCAGGATACAAGATCAATGTACAAAAATTAGTAGCACTCCTATACACTAACATCACCCAAGCCAAGAGGCAAATCAGGAACACAATCCCATTCACAATTGCCACAAAATAATAAAAAACTTAGGAATACAGCTAACTAGCGAGGTGAAAGATCTCTACTATGAGAATTAAAAAACACTCTTCGAAGAAATCAGAGATGACCCAAACAATTGGAAGAACATTCCATGTTCATGGAAGGGAAGAATCAATATTGGTAAACTGGCCATACACCTCAAAACAATTTACAGATTCAATTTTATTCCTATCAAACTACCAATGACATTCTACACAGAAATGGAAATAACTACTCAAAAATTCATATGGAGCTAATAAAAGAGTCTAAATACACAAGGCAATCCTAGGCAAAAAGAGCAAAGCTGAAGGAATCACATTGACCGACTTCAAATTGTACTACAAGGATGCAGTAATCAAAACAGCATGGAACTGATACCAAAACAGACACATAGACCAATGGAACAAAATAGTGAGCACAGAAATAAAGCCACATACCTACAACCATTGGATCTTTGACAAATCTGACAGAAACAAGCAAGAGGGAAAAGACTCCCTATTAAATTAATGGTGCTGTAATAACTGGTTAGCCATATGAAGAAGACTGAAACTAGACTTATGCCATATATAAAATCCATATGCCGGAAAGCTGAGGCAGGAGAATCACTTGAACCTGGGAGGTGGAAGTTGCAGTGAGCCGAGATCACACTACTGCACTCCAGCCTAGCGACAGAGTGAGACTCCGTTGCAAAAATAAATAAATATATAAATAAATAAATAAATAAATAAATATCAACTCAAGGTGGATTAAAGACCAAAATGTAAAACTCTAAAACTATAAAAACCCTGGAAGATACCCTAGGAAATACCATTTTGGACATAGGAACTGACAACGATTTTTTGAAAAAAACACCAAAAGCAAAAGTTGACAAATAAGACCTACTTAAACTAAAGAACTTCTGCACAGCAAAAGAAACTATCAACAGAGTAAATAGGCAACCTGCAGAATGGAGGAAAATATTGGCAAACTATATATGTGACAAAGGCCTAATATACAAAATCTACAAGGAACTTAAACATACAAGGAAAAATCAAACAACCCACCTCACTAAAAAGTGGGAAAAGGACATAAACCGACACGTTTCAAAAGAAGACATACAAGCATATATATACAAGCCAACAAGCATATGAAAAAATGCTCATCATGACTAATCATTAGAGAAATGCAAATCAAAGCAGCAATAAGATACCATCTCACACTAGTCAGAATAGCTATTATTAAAAAGTTAAAAAATCACAGATGCTGGTGAGGTTGTGGACAAAAGGGAACGCTTATACACTGCTGGTGGGAGTGTAAATTAGTTCAACCATTGTGGAAAGCAGTGTGGTGATTCCTCAAGGAATTAAAAACAGAACTACCATTTGACCCAGCAATCCCACTACTGGATATAAACCCAAATAAATATAAATCTTTCCACCACGAAAACACATGCAAGCATGTGTTCATTGTAGCTCTATTCACAATAGCAAAGGCATGAAATCAGCCTAAATGCTCATCTACTGCAGACTGGATAAAGAAAATGTGGTACATACACACGATGCAATACTAAGCATCCATTAAAAAAAAATGAAATCATGTCCTTTTCAGGAACATGAATGGAATCAGAGGCCATTATCCTTAGCAAACTAACACAGGAACAGAAAACCAAACCTATGTTTTCACTTATAATTGGGAGCTAAATAATGATAACCCATGGGCAGAAAGAGGCCTCACACTGTGAGGCCTGCGTGAAGGAGGAGGGTGGGAGGAGAAAGAAGTCCAGGGGAAATAAAACTTCGGGTACTGTGCTTAGTACCCAGACAGCAAAATAATCTGTACACATTGATGGGACGTATCTCAAAATAATAAGAGCTATCTATGACAAACACACAGCCAATATCATACTCAATGGGCAAAAACTGGAAGCATTCCCTTTGAAAACTGGCACAAGACAAGGATGCCTTCTCTCACCACTCCTATTCAACATGGTGTTGGAAGTTCTGGCCAGGGCAATCAGGCAGGAGAAAGAAATAAAGGGTATTCAATTAGGAAAAGAGGAAGTCAAATTGTCCCTGTTAGCAGATGACATGATTGTATATTTAGAAAACCCCATCGTCTCAGCCCCAAATCTCCTTAAGCTGATAAGCAACTTCAGCAAAGTCTCAGGATACAAAATCAATGTGCAAAAATCGCAAGCATTCTTATACAACAATAACAGACAGAGAGCCAAATCCTGAGTGAACTCCCATTCACAATTGCTTCAAAGAGAATAAAATACCTAGGAATCCAACTTACAAGGGATGTGAAGGACCTCTTCAAGGAGAACTACAAAACACTGTTCAATGAAATAAAAGAGGATACAAACAAATGGAAGAACATTCCATGCTCGTGAAGAGGAAGAATCAATATCGTGAAAACGGCCATATTGCCCAAGGTAATTTATAGATTCAATGCCATCCCCATCAAGCTACCAATGACTTTCTTCACAGAATTGGAAAAAACTACTTTAAAGTTCATATGGAACCAAAAAAGAGCCCGCATTGCCAAGTCAATCCTAAGCCAAAAGAACAAAGCTGGAGGCATCATACTACCTGACTTCAAACTATACTACAAGGCTACAGTAACCAAAACAGCATGGTACTGGTACCAAAACAGAGATATAGACCAATGGAAGAGAACAGAGCCCTCAGAAATAATGCTGCATATCTACAACCATCTTACCTTTGACAAACCTGACAAAACCAAGAAATGGGGAAAGGATTCCCTATTTAAAAAATGGTGTTGGAAAACTGGCTAGCCATATGTACAAAGCTGAAACTGGGTCCCTTCCTTACACCTTACGCAAAAATTAATTCAAGATGGATTAAAGACTTAAATGTTAGACCTGAAACCATAAAAACCCTCAAAGAAAACCTAGGCAATACCACTCAGGACATAGGCATGAGCAAGGACTTCATGTCAAAAACACCAAAAGCAATGGCAACAAAAGCCAAAATTGACAAATGGGATCTAATTAAACTAAAGAGCTTCTGCACAGCAAAAGAAACTACCATGAGAGTGAACAGGCAACCTACAGAATGGGAGAAAATTTTTGCAATCTACTCATCTGACAAAGGGCTAATATCCAGAATCTACAATGAACTCAAACAAATTTACAAGAAAAAAACAAACAACCCCATCAAAAAGTGGGTGAAGGATATGAACAGACACTTCTCAGAAGAAGATATTTATGCAGCCAAAAGACACATGAAAAAATGCTCATCATCACTGGCCATCAGAGAAATGCAAATCAAAACCACAATGAGATACCATCTCACACCAGTTAGAATGGTGATCATTAAAATGTCAGGAAACAACAGGTGCTGGAGAGGATGTGGAGAAACAGGAACCCTTTTACGCTGTTGGTGGGACTGCAAACAAGTTCAACCATTGTGGAAGTCAGTGTGGCAATTCCTCAGGGATCTAGAACTAGAAATACCATTTGACCCAGCCATCCCATTACTGGGTATATACCCAAAGGATTATAAGTCATGCTGCTATAAAGACATGTGCGCACGTATGTTTATTGTGGCACTATACACAATAGCAAAGACTTGTAACCAACCGAAATGTCCAACAATGATAGACTGGATTAAGAAAATGTGGCACATATACACCATGGAATACTATGCAGCCATAAAAAATGATGACTTCATGTCCTTTGTAGGGACATGGATGAAGCTGGAAACCATCATTCTCAGCACACTATCTCAAGGACAAAAAACCATACACCACATGTTCTCACTCATAGGTGAGAATTAAACAATGAGAACAGATGGACACAGAAAGGGAAACATCACACACCAGGGCCTGTTGTGGGGTAGGGGGAGGGGGGATGGATAGGATTAGGAGATATATCTAATATTAAATGACGAATTAATGAGTGCGGCACACCAACATGGCACATGTATACATATGTAACAAACCTGCACATTGTGCACATGTACCCTAAAACTTAAAGTATAATAAAAAATATCTGTACACTAAAACTCCAAGTCATGAGTTTACCCATATAAAAAACCTGAACCTAAAATAAAAGTTAAAATATTCAAATATAAATAAGAAAATAAATAAAATGACAAACCCACGGCTAACATCATGTTGAATAAGGAAAAGTTGAATGCTTTTTTTTCTAAAATCCAGGAGAAGACAAGGATGTCCATTCTCTCTTCTACTCAACATGGTACTGGGAGTCTTAGGTAGAACAATTACACAAGAGAATGAAATAAAGGTCATTCAAATTGGACAGGAGGAAGTCCTTTTCTGCAGTAACATGATCTTATATGTATAAAACCCTATAGACTCAGCCAAAGAAAAATAACTGGTAGTATTGATAAATGAATTCAGTAAAACTTCAAGTTACAAATTTAATGTACAATAATTAATAGTGTTTCTACACAGCAACAGCAAACTATCTGAAAAAGAAATCAAGAAATCTATCCCTTTTACAATAGCTACAAAAATTTCAAAAAATACCTAGAAATAAATTTAACCAAGGAGGTGAAAGATCTCTGCAGTAAAAAATAATAAAATACGGATGAAAGAAATTGAAGAGGATACTAATAAATGTAAAGTTAACCCATGCTCATAGATTTGTAGAGTTAATGTTGTTAAAATGTCCGTACTACCCAAACCAATGTACAGATACAATGCAATCTCTATCAAAATACTAAGGACTTTCCTCACAGAAGTAAAATATATATTTTTTAATATATAAAATGTATATATAAATATAATATATAATATGAATATTATATATGATTATAATATTATATGATTATATACTATCAATATTATTAATAATATATTATATATTATTATCTATTATATACTATATTATTATATAGTATATAAATATATATACTATATATTTATATACTATATATAATATATATTTATATACAATATATAATATATATTATTATATATAGTATATATACTATATATGATATATACTATATATAGTATATTATATATACCATATAATATATATTATATATACTATATATTTATATAGTATATATAATATATACACTATATATTTATATAGTATGTATATACATATACTATATATAATACATAAAATATATATACATATATAGTATATATATAAAATATATATATACTAAATTTGTACAGAACCACATGATTCCAAACAGCCAAAGCAATCTGGAGCACAAAGAACAAAGCTAGATGCATTACACTACCTGGCTTTTAAATTTTCTACAAAGCAATAGTAAACAAAATAGCATAGTACTAACATGAAAACAGATCCATAGACTGATGGAGGAGAATAGAGACCCCAAAAATGAATCCATGCAATTATAGCCAACTAGTTTTTGACATATGTACCAAGAACACACATTGGGGAACGGAAAGTCTCTGCAATAAATGGTGCTGGAAAAACTGAATATCCACAAGCAGAAAAAAGAAACTAGGTGCTTCTCTCTCCCAACATATAAAAATCAACTCAAAATGGATTAAAGACTTGAATATAAAACATGAAACTAAGAAGATCCTTGAAGAAAACACAGGGGAAACAATTCATGATAATGGTCTGGGAAAGAATTTTTCAAATAAGACCTCAAAAGCACGAACAACCAAAGCTAAAATAGATGAATGGGATAATATCAAGCCAAAAAGCTTTTACATCTTAGAGGAAACAATAGAATGAAGAAATAACCTACAGAATGAAGAAATATTCACATACTATGCATCTGACAAGAGATTAATATGAAACTATGTAATCAATGCAAGCAACTCAATAGGAAACACACAAATAATCCAATCAAAACTTGGGCAAAGGATTCGAATAGATATTTCTTAAAAGGAGTCACACAAATGGGCAGCAAGTATATGAAAAAAGGCTCAACATCACTAAGAACCAGGGAAATGCAAATCAACACCACAGTGAGCTATCCACTCATCCCAGTTAGAATAGTTATTATTTAAAAAAATAAAATAAAAAGACAAGAAAATGGCCAGTCATGGTGGCTCATGCCTGTAATCCCAGCATTTTGGAGGCCAAGGAGGGCAGATCACTTAATGCCAGGAGTTCAAGAACAGCCTGGCCAACGTGACGAAACCCCATCTCTACTAAAAATACAAAAAATTAGCTGGGCATGGTGGCACATGCCTGTGGTCCCAGCTACTCAGGAGGCTGAGGCACGAGAATTGCTTGAACTGGGGAGGCAGAGGTTGCAGTGAGCTGAGTTCGCACCACTGCACTCCAGCCTGGGTGCCAGAGCAAGGCTCTGCCAAAAAAAAAAAAAAAAAAAAAGACAAGAAATAACATATGCTGGTAAGGATGTGGAGAAAAGTGAACTGTTATACAATGCTATACACTTGGTGTACTACTATATTATCCAGCAATCCCACTGCTGGATCCCCCTCCCCCCCAAAAATGAAATCAACATATCAAAGAGTTCAGATCCCCATGTTTATTGCAACACTATTTGCAATAGCCAAAATATGGAATCAACTTAAGTGCTCATCAACAGATGAAACAGGAATGAAAATATGGTATATATACACAATGGAATGCTATTCAATCTTTAAAAAGAATGAAACCCTCAAAAAGTGGGTGAAGGACATGAACAGACACTTCTCAAAAGAAGACATTTATGCAGCCAAAAAACACATGAAAAAATGCTCACCATCACTGGCCATCAGAGAAATGCAAATCAAAACCACAGTGAGATACCATCTCACACCGGTTAGAATGGCAATCATTAAAAAGTCAGGAAACAACAGGTGCTGGAGAGGATGTGGAGAAATAGGAACACTTTTACACTGTTGGAGGGACTGTAAACTAGTTCAACCATTGTGGAAGTCAGTGTGGCGATTCCTCAGGGATCTAGAACTAGAAATACCATTTGACCCAGCCATCCCATTACTGGGTATATACCCAAAGGACTATAAATCATGCTGCTATAAAGACACATGCACACATATGTTTATTGCAGCACTATTCACAATAGCAAAGACTTGGAACCAACCCAAATGTCCAACAATGATAGACCGGATTAAGAAAATGTGACACATATACACCATGGAGTACTATGCAGCCATAAAAAATGATGAGTTCATGTCTTTGGAGGGACATGGATGAAATTGGAAATTATCATTCTCAGTAAACTATCGCAAGAACAAAAAACCAAACAACACATATTCTCACTCATAGGTGGGAATTGAACAATGAGAACACATGGACACAGGAAGGAGAACATCACACTCTGGGGACTGTTGTGGGGTGGGGGGAGGGGGGAGGGATAGCTTTAGGAGATATACCTAATGCTAAATGACGAGTTAATGGGTGCAGCACACCAGGATGGCCCATGTATACATATGTAACTAACCTGCACATTGTGCACATGTACCCTAAAACTAAAAGTATAATAATAATAAAAAAAAGTAAAAATGATTAAGGACTATAATAGGATAAGAACTGTAGGAAGATGATAAAGTATGCCCAAAAGAAAGCAATGCTATAATAAAAACAAAATAAAACAACAACAACAAAAAGAATGAAACCCTGTCATTTGCAACAATGTGGACAAACCTAGAGGACTTTATGTTAAGTGAAATAAACCAAGCACAGAACGAGAACTACCACATGATCTCAGGCATATGTGGCATCTAAAAAAGTTGACCTCAAAGAGAGTTTAGTAGTGGCTATTGGAAACTGAGGAGAGTAGTTGCAAGGGGGAGAGGAACAGGTTGCTCAACAGCTACAAAGTTACACTTATATAGGACAAATAATTTCTGATGATCGACTGCACAGTAGGTTGAGTGTAGTCAACAATAATGTATTGTGTACTTTAAAATAGTTAGATGAGAGGATTTTGGACGTTCTCACCACCAAGAAATGACAAATGTTTCAGGTGATAGACATATGCTAATTATGCTGATTTGATCATTACACAATATATATGTATCAAAACATCACACTGTATCCCATTAATATGTACAATTATACATCAATTTAAAACAAAATAAAATGTATTTTATAAAAATTTTAAAACTTCAACCAGCAAGTTTGAATCTCCTATTCCCAGTTTTGGTCAGCCCTACAGTGTATACCAACCAGGCTGGCCTGGGGCTGCTGTTAGAGGAAAGAAAGAAACATCTGGACTTGGAATGAACAGATCTGGAAGGAATCCTAAATTTTCCAATAAAGTCTCTGTATTCCTTTCATCCTGGTCCCTACCCAGGAAGCAGTCTAGAGGAGATGATCCTTTTCTAAGAACAGCAACATTCAGTAAACAAACTTCCTTACTAATGTGTGTGGATCAAGAGATGGTGAGGAAAGTAGAGTCAGTGATATTTTTGAATCAATTATGAGAAGGCCACCATGCTATTGCTCAGTAATATTAGATGCCCATGGACAGTAAGATTCATCGATGGTCCATCTTTATTATTAGGTCATTATTGAGTGGCTTTTGCAATAAAATACACCATTGGCAGAATAAAAATATTCTCTAATGCAAAAACATAGCATGGATTATTTTTAAGGGGCACAATAGTGTGCTTGATCAGACTGGAATAGCAACATTGTAATCTGAAAAAAGCTCAACAGTGGTGAGGCATATTCAAAAGCCCCAAGAGGAGAGTCAACAGTCAGATCCATCAGAGTTGAGAGGTTGCCACAACTTATGTAATGACGTCTCCACGCCATGAAACACATGTGTCAGCTTTTGTCAGGAGTCACAGATCTGGCATGCAGCAGGAGATTCTGCATTAGATATATAAAGTCAGGCTCAATCATCCCCTTGATTAGTTAGTCTCATCAGAGAATGAGCCCTTGCCATGGGTCTGTATATGAGGAATCCAGGCAGTTCAGTAAGTAGTCAAGATTTGTTTCCACATGCGGTCCCAAAGAAGTCTTTAATCTGCCAGACTAGTTTTCCAAGTGGCATACCAAAAGGCTGGACCATTGGTAGTGTCCCAAGAATTGGGTTCTGACCATTGAGCAGAGAAAGCAAGTCCTCTTTTTATTTCTGCATAGCTGGTTCAGAGGCTGAACAGACACAGGAGCCAGTGAACACCATCAGTTTTCAGCTTAGCCAATCCTTCACTGAGGCAAGCCCAGATATTTGGGGAAACCTCTGTAAACAGGGTCCAATTGAACTAGTAGTGTTGTTTCAAGCAGGAGAATAAAAGGTTAAGTTTCCCCCTGAGAGACAGTTGCCACTCTTACATATAAAGCAGAGATGCAGAAGAAATTCGAGTTGATGCCATCGCCCACCCACCAACCCACCCCCGCATTTCCGCCCTGAGACTAGGATCCCAGCGCCAGGGACCCAGACCCTGGGATTGATCGCACAGAGCCGTGATCCGGACAGTGCGCCTGGGATGAGACGGAATCTCGGGGCCACTCGAGAGCTTGGGGCAAGAACCATGCATCCATTGTCCACCGTGACTGCATGTGGAGCAGCTATTTGGCCTGGGAACAGCTGTAGAGAGCGGGGAGCGACTGGCTCGCCACTGGCGCGCCCTGGGGGAACCCGCCCAAGGTGCCCTCCTCCCCAGACTGCCCTCCCAGCCTCGAAGACGGCAATCCAGCGCCCACTGCTCCCTGGACTCTGGGCAAGGCCAAGACTCAGGCCTGCTCCAGGTTTGAGAACCCAAACAACTCAGAGGGTGAGGAAATTAACCTTGTGACAGCAAAGAAGAGGCAGACTGGGTTTACAGAAGTCGATCACCATCATGGTTCGAGTCGACCGTCTGAACCCCTGCATGAAACACTTCCATACCTCCATCCACCAGCAACAACACAACTGCGCTGCCCATATTTCTCCAGAAAGCTGCTCCCAAGAAGAGGCTCCAGAGAGAGGTCTCCAAGAAGAGGTTCTGGAGGGAGATGCTCCAGGGGAAACGGAAGATGAGGAGGATGAGGGGATTGTGAGCCCCTCACCTATAGAAAGCAAGGCTGCCCAGTGCTGCCAGTTCTGACACTGAGGATGTGACCAAGAGGAAGGGCCACAACTTCCTGTAGCACAAGAGGTGGAATGACCTGCGCGTTCTCAGTTCTTGGCCCTGAGGGACCAGGTACCCACCTTGGCCAGCTGCTCTAAGGTCCCCACGACAGTGATCCTAAGCAAGGCCTTGGGATACTTGCAAGACCTGGCGTGAACCGAGAAAAAGATGTCTATGGAGAAAACGCAGCTCCGACGTCAGCAACAGCAATTGCAGAAATGAATTGCGTACCTCAGTGGCTACTAACTGACCAAAAAGCCTGACCGTTCTATCTTACAAAGACACAAGTTTATTTTTTGACCTCCCCTTCCCCTTTAGTAATTTTCACATTTTGGTTATGACGGGACAGTCTTTGCCGTAGGTCCCAGAATGCATTGCAGCCAGTACACACAGAATAAGGGCTTGCATTCTTGGAAACCTTGAAACCCAGCTCTTTCTCTCCCCTGACTCATGCTGTGTCTTCTCTGGCGCCTTTGGCTTCTCAGCAGATAGCTGACTGAGGAGATTTGGGGTCTGTTTACCTCACTAGCTCCGAAGAAAAGGCTGACAAATACTATGCAACAGGTGGTGTATGTTGTCGGGGACTCCAGCCTGCATGAAATCTCACACTCCGCGTGAGCCTTAGACTAGGAAAGAATGCTCCCTGGTATCTCTGGGGTGATGCAAGAATGCTCCCTGGTATGTCTGGGGTCATGCAAGGACAGCTGGGCCTGGACAGCACTCTCGCTGTGGCTTTTTTTTCCAGGAGACACACAAGCTGTCTTGGGTGATGACAAGCTTGAAGATTTGATCAACATGACCATTGCTTCACTGTCAGACACTTTACAGTATCTGAGGAGTTGGAAACCTTTAACGTATATATTGTGATATTAGCTGACACCTCTCCTTCCAGTTTCAATGCTGAGACCCTGAGAACATTTAAAGAGCTTGCACTCTAGGTTCGTTGTCTCAGAGTTCTCTGGGCCTTCTCTGATGAAGGGACCTTTCTGTCCTCATGAGAGACTTTTGTTTCATTTTGCCTTTGTTGTGCAATGGGCTTTACAGCATCCTTTCCCACAGGTTAGAAATGTTTCCCCAAGTTACAGGGAAGTGGGGATCCTAGCCTGGGGCCTGAGGAAATCTTGGAGTCCTGGCTTCTGAACTTGTTCCCTGTCCGAGTGGCACTTGAGGCCACCCATCTTATAATCTCTTCTCAAGGCAGATGTAAGGCACCTCAGAAGGGAGAACTGTACCGCTTCCTCTTTTCCATGAAGCTCTCATCTCAATCTTTGACTGATGAGTGTGAAATTCTACCGGAACCATGCAAACACGTCCACCTTGGGCATCTCCAAGGAACTTGTGGGGTCTGCAGCATACTTGGCTACCTACCAGCCTGCCATGAGTCATATTTCTTTTCCAGAAGGTGGACTTGCTTCCTGGTATGTTTTAAAGGAGCCTGCAGGAGCTCTGCTTAGCCAATCATGATGGATTTTTGCCCCAGCTGGACTCTGCATGTCCAAGGAGAATCCAGGTACAGCCTCCATTCCGGGAAAGACATCCAGCCCAGCAGTTGTCATGTGGGTAACCTCAGGAACCCCTAACCCTGTCCTGGAAAAAGGACAAGCCCCTCCAGAACTCTGCCCAAAATAGCAGGTGCTTGATGGTTCTGAATTTGGAAAGGGATGGGGGGTGATAAGTACTATCTGTGGCTCTGGAAAACCAGCTGCTACATTCAAATCTATTTTCCATAATGATTTCTTTCTGAGGTTGCTTCGTGGCCTCAGAGAATCCCAGAGGATGTTTTGAAATAGCCTCTCTACCCTTCAGGAGCGTGGTAGTTTACAGGAACCAACTGACTTCTGGAACTGTCTATGGAGGGAGAACAGGCCAGGTGTAGGTTACTAATGTCCTACATGAATAGCTTGGTTTTATAAGCTGCTGTTGGGTATTATGTTGGGGCAGTCTTTTTAATATATTGTATTTTTGTACGCATTTTGCAAAGTGGAGTTAACTGTTTTGTAAAAGAAAAAAACGAAACCCTTGGGTGCTTCTTCTGTTTCAAGGGTCTGATTTATTTGGAAAGGCAAGTTTATCTGAAATTTTGTATTATTGATTGCCCAATTTTAAAATGTTGCCTTCTGGGACATCTTGACAAAAAATATTTCTCAAACATGAAGAAAATAAATATAATAAAAAAGAAATGTCTGTGGGATCAGATGACTGTTCTTGATTTTACCGTTTCCATTTCATAAGCCAAGCTTATTGACCCCTTCCTACCTGCTAGTCATTGAGTCTGAGTTGACCAACTCAAAGATGGAAATATCGAGCCAGATGGTAACAAATTCTCTATGAATCGATTGTTCAGTTTTGACAGAATCCCAATTGCAAGCCATTAGCTGCTTTTCAAAAGGGATGTACCCTGTAGCCATATCAGGGAGGCAACAAGTCCAGTTCCCCAAGGGATCTCTCTGGGTGTTGACTGCTTCCCCTTGCCAGGTGCCCCCATCGGCAAAATCATCAGTTACACAGATTTGTCCTGTATGTAATATTCAAGGAGTTGATTGAGGTTCTGAGCCTCTTTTTCGGTGGCAGGTTGTATGAAGAGACGTCAATTTTTTCCTGTTAGAGGGATCTAATGTTGTGAATTTGCCTGCTTAGTCCCAAGAGATTACTTGGCAAGCAGGCCCCTGTATTTGGGAGCATAAATCAGCCACCCTTGCTGACAGATATGTAATAACACTGCATTGAGGACCCTTGAGACTGAGACTTCTAGCCGGCCAGCTGACACAATTATTATGTATATAGTGAAAATATTGAACATTAGAAGGTAGAGACACTAATGCTAAATCCTGAGCCAACCACTGGTGACAAATCTCATTGGAGTTTGTTCCACTAACACTTCCCTCTACCTCTGTCTCTCTGTGTTGGGGATGACTTTATATGAGACCTGTAGAATGAGAAATTACAAGCATATGACCCATCAAATCCTGCCACTTATAAGTAGAAGCAACAAGAACAGTTTATTCAACTTTCTCAAAGGCGTCCCTGTACAAAGTCATATTGGCTTCCAAACCCCACTGTGAACCATGCCCAAACCCCAACAATTGCTTTTCTGGACTTTTTTCCCTTAAATGAACTCAGACCTAGAGTTCACTACAGGAATTTCAGGGGTTACAGCAAGAGCTGTTAGGGGATTTCCCTATGTCCAGGCCAGAATGTAGGGATTGCAGGGGAGTCTTGGGATGAGGCGGGGGGTGGGGACTGTAAGTCTTTTTTGTAATCCCTCTGGCTCTTTGCCCCAGCTTGTATGCTAAATCCTCTCCTGTGTACCTCCATTTGTGCAGAACTGTAAGGGCTCAGGGATTCTTCCATTCTGTCCCTTGATTTCCCCAGCAGCTCTGCTCCACAGTCTTGGTGCTTTCATCTACCTCATACCTATTACCCCTTCCCTCCACTCCCCAGAAAATCAGATAAGATAGTGTCATGGGAGTTTGTATGTAATAGTTCTGTGAACATGTGAGTCCCTCCCTTTCCTGAAGTACCCTACCATGCATATGCCTTTTAGTCTGTCTTGAGGACAGACAGACTTCTGGCTCACCACTAATCATCTTTCTTCTTATAGCACCTGAAGTGAGAAAAGGAAGAGAACCAGGAGTTAGGAAATGCAGAGAGAGAGAGAGAAAAGACTCTGTCTATACTAGTAAGCAAGGCATGTTTGCATTTGGTTTCCAGTAGCCAGCAGTGTGGTTCAACCAAACAAACTTCAGATGGTTTTTTTTCCACTGAAAACTCTATATCTTCACTGCTGACACCACTTATTCAGGTTTGGCAAGTCATTGACTCAGCACCATGACATCATCCCTTCTTCCTCCCATGCAGAGGAGAGTGAACAACAACCAAACCATGATTCAAACAGCTTGGTTTAATTCTGCATCCGGCCCCTCAGCTTCATTAATAGGTAGGAGAGTGAGTGGGGAAGGGCCTTTAATGCACTTAGTGCCAATCCATTCAGGAAAAAGCATTTGCTCTCCAATCCCGAGGAGTCTTCTCATATCCCCTAACCAGGCCAGTGAAGCACCCTTGTTTTATCACTTTCCAGAATGCTATGTTTCATCTTCATTACCAAAATTGGCAAGAAACGTGAAGAGTTTGAGACTGTACCCTACTTGCAAGCTCACAAACTAGCATACCTCAGTTTCACAGATGTTGGCAGAATATATGAGATTCTTGGGTCAGAGTTTGTTTTGGTTCATGTTTGCATTAATTCCCCTTGCCCTCTGCCCCAAATCACACAGGAGAAATGAGGAGCAGCCAGTCAAATGTTGACATACAAGTATTCTTTAAACTATAGTTAGAGACAAAAGCTGTTACAATAAATGTAGAAAGGCCATGGACAATTATCTCAACAATATCTGACCATTGTTTCTCCACTATCTTGACTTCTGACAAAGTTTGCCATTAAGTATGTGTGTTGATTTTCTGGATATCAGGGCTGAGCAAGGAAAAAGTCATGACCATTAGATGGCAGTAGCACACAACATGCTTTATTTGGGTGGCCCTTTGAAAGGTTTCAGGAGAGTGGAACTTCCCTCACAGCAGGAGACCTTCCAGAGGCAGCAGCAAGAGGCCACCACCCAGAAGAGGAAGAGTTCAAGGCAACTTCCAAAGGAGAGAAGAATTGGACAGGAGGCTTATGTGTCTATGGGATGTTACTCAGCAGCCAGGTGTGGAGTCTCTGTGTCAGAGAGTTCCCATGGGCATCAGAGGCTTGGGGCTTTTGTCCAGCCCCAGAGTATGTCCTATCTACGGCTAGCAGATGGTGTGTCTGGTTTTACAGAGGGTGCAATGTGGGTGGGTTCTAAAGGGCCAAAAATGTGCTTATTGGGGGCCATATTTAAAGCAATTGGATGTGTAAACATTTGATTTTAGTTCCAATGAGCTTTGAGCTAATGGTCTTAGCTGTCTCTGAATATAGGGAACAAGATACAAGGCACCATCTAAAGATATTAATCCACTTATTTAACAGTCCATGCCTTGGCCCCATGTTGTTTTACAATCTAAGCTGTATGCTATTTCATGGAGTCTCAGTTGGGAGCCAGCGATGAAGCATCCTCAAGACCCAGAATGCTATAAGGCTACAAATTAGGATTTTAAAAGCCAGTTCTCAGCCAATCTGCCCACTTGGGCAGCCAGTAGAATAAATATGAAAGGAGACAATTTTGTTTTGACCAGTCCGTTTAGTCAATAGAGTGGCATTTATATCCCCTTTGGTACATGACCCCAGCTATCTGTAAAACTTGGTGTTATCTACGCACATGCAGCAAGATAATTTTAGCAAGCACACAGCCCCTGTGCCCTGTGACCCCTCCAGCAGCCTGACCTAGGGCTATGCAGTTATCTCACACCATGGCCACTAAAGTACAGTGAGATTCAGCAAAGAGTTTCAGTCCTTGGGCTGTTTATCTAATTTCTGTGGGTAATTCCTGCAACATGGCTATGTGTTTCTCTTAATTGTGGTGTGCTGTTCAACACATATGCTGTTCCTACTGCCTCCAAAATTAGTGATCCTAGGGAAGTTAGTACCATGAGGAACTATTTGGAAAGCTCATTTGTGACATTGGGGAGTCGCAGCTAGTGTGGTTTGGTGGCAGCAAGTACTTGAGGGAGGGGGTTCCACTGTTGAATAAAATTCTACTGGAATTTTGCACCAATCCCAAGTGCAGGAAATATTCTTCAGGGTTGGATGAGAAGATTGTGATAGGGAAGCCATCTGATTCCTTTACAGGACCTCCAGGCTCCCTCTGCTGCCTGAATTCTCTGTTCCACTGAAGGGAAGTTCACATGGCTTCGTGAAGTTCCAGAAGTTTCAGGTTGTGTTAATAGGAGCAGAAAATGGTATAGTCAAACAAGCTTGTGTTATTCACCTTGCATTCAGCACCTGGGTTAACTAAATTTGTCGTGGGCTCAGCCCACCATTGTCTATACATTTACGTGAGATAAGCCTCTGGATAAGGTTATTGAATGTCAACGGTTAGGAGAATCGGCTCATCTAAATAAGTGAGGTATATGATGCAGCGTTGCCAGGGAAGAAGTATTACACTATATTTTCTAAAATCAGGTTGGCAGAAGCAAGCCCTGCATTAGGTTAGATTTACCATTTTATATGTTGCTGTGGCTAAGGCTATAGGCACGTTTGGTGTAGTCGGCAATTGCATGTTCCTCCTTGCTGTGACTGTTGTGCATTGTGCTTGAGTTTCCTGTTGATTGCCAATAATAAATAGCACTGATGTGTTCCCATGAGTGTGGGATAGGTTTTGCAGGTGTTATTGGCAGTCCAAGAAGAACGTTGTTAGTCTAGCCACACACCAAATTAGATTCTGAATTATGAGGCACTCGCATGTGAGTGAACAAAACAGGTAAACCAAGTATTTTTTAAAAAAATATATATCAGCTGGGCACGGTGGCTCATGCCTGAAATCCCAGCACTTTGGGAGGCCGAAGTGGGCAGATCACGAGGTCAGGAGTTCCAGACCAGCCTGGCCAATATGGTGAAACCCCGTCTCTACTAAAAATACGAAAAAAAAAAAGATTACCCAGGTGTGGTGGCACGCTCCTGTAGTCCCAGCTACTTGGGGGCTGAGGCAGGAGAATCACTTGAACCCAGGAGGCAGAGGTTTCAGTGAGCCGAGATCACGTTACTGCACTCCAGCCTGGGCGACAGATCCAGACTCTGTCTCAAAAAAAAAAAAAAGATATCAACTGTATCAAGGCATAGGTCCCTTTTATGTTCCCTTGTATTGCAACATTATTGTGTTTCAGTGGGGGACCAAAAGCTTTATGGACTCCATTTTAGCGGAAACTTTCATAGGGAAGAGGTTTGTATACCTTTAACAACCTCAGGAGTGGCCCCTTGGGAGGTGGCAGTGTGACTACACCAATAAATTTCCTCCCAAGTACTCATGGACATAAAGTGTCTACTGAGACACTGGAGACTACTAGAGGGGGATGGGGGAGGGGAGCAAGGGTTGAAAAACAAACTGTTGGGTACTATGCTCAATACCTGGGTGATGGGATCATTTGTACCCCAAACCTCAGCATCATGCAATATACCCAGGTAACAAACCTGCACATGTGCCCACTGAATCTAAAATAAAAGTTGAAAAAGAAATGACAAGGCATAAAAATGTTTTAATGAAGATGAAAACATTCCTCCCAAGTTAGTTTCATTACATGTCTTCTCATTATCGTTTATGTCTTCTGTAGGTTTGGAGTGTGTATGGATTTTTAAGTAGCCCTCAGAAAAGTAACATTGGGCAACAACTGCCCTCAAATAGTTTCTAAGTTTTTAATAACTGTGGTTTTGGACAAATTTCACAATAGCTATAAGCAAATAGTTATCAATGTGGGTGGAGAAACTCCCATGCAAACAGTAGTTAGATTTCTCCCTGAGATCAAATATGTTTCTTGTAAGAACTGTCTGTGCTGTGACACCACGAGCTATGAGTTGTTCACTGTGGGTAGCCAGCATTGCAATTGCTGTAGAGTTCACTTCCATTGAGTGTTATGTAAAACTTGCAGTTAGTATATTGAGATTAGGTTAGGGAAGAATTCCCAAGCTGGTTGTTTTGTGTGCGTGTGTGTGTGTGTGTGTGTGTGTGTGTGTGTGTGTGTGTGATTTTTTTTTTAAGAAATGTCTTGGCCCAGGTAATGTCATGTAGTATGCATTGCCTTAGAAGCCAATAATTGTAAAGGTATACACTGTGGGTGTCGATTGCACTTATTATAATTCCAGGGATAAGAAAAAGCTATCATTTTATCTATGCAATCCCGTAATGGCTTGTGGGTATTGTATCTGGATTATAGTATTAATAACAACACCAATCACAAGCATCCTGGTTGTAATATTTGGTGCATACTATCTCTGGGCATTCCTTAAACGAGGCTCAATAGATAGTGGCCCATTGCTCCATTTGTTTAATGGCACATGAGTTAATAATAGTGGGTTTCATCTGATGTGAAGGAAAAGGCGGCCCACAGAGCTTAGAAGGCATCTATGAGTCACAAGTGAAATTGTACAATCTGACTTAGCTGGAAGGATGTTACTAAGTGGTAGTAGAGAGAGGAGGAGAAGTGCTAACCTCAGTGCTGATGTCTGTGGACTGACCCAGTGAAATGGGAGCATGGTTCCCTTTGTTCCCAGTCTGACCTATGTTGGGTGTCCCTGTGGTGTGTATGAGGCATGCTGTTTCCATACATACTCTGCCAGCAGTAGGGTGTGGATTACCAGGGATAGGGTGATCCACCAATCGAGGTATAATTGACATTGGTGAAGGTAGGAACTTTCTCAGGTAAGGAAAGGGCAGAACAACAACATAGGCATAAATGTTGGAGGTCATTTGCAGCCAGCAGTAGGGAATCTGATTGTCCTCTGGGAGTCACCCAAATGGTGTTACCGGATACAACGGTTGTTGGTTCAATCTCCTGGGTGTCTGGAGCAGGTCAAAGTTTGTTCCATAGTGCCCTTAGTGGAGCAAAGTACATGGGCAGAAAATGAGGTTGCTTCCCTCTCCAGATAGTGGTGGGTGGTTTACTAGGTTTATTCTGGGTAATGAACAGACTAAGACTGAGAATGCACCCAGAGTGAGTGGTCCATGCCAGATCCTTGTCAGGATTGAGGGGAAAAGAAATGACCAGGCTCTGGATTTTCTATGAGGAAGAAGCAAGAGGTGAAAGAGCCAAGTTCCTTTGCTGTGGGCAGTCACTTCAGGGCCCCCATGTTCGTGAATACTAGTAAATCATGTTGTGTCCAGTGGGTACATACATCACCAGAGGTTGCAGCATCTCTGTTGGTGGTCTCCTCATTTTCTGTGAATTAAAATACAGTGCGGTTATGCCAGAGAGGTATGGATTTAATGTAAGCATGACTATGGGCAGTATTTTTGGTTACTGGGAATGCTATTGTCCTACATGTTCTTTCAATATCCCTTGTTTTAAAAAGCCCATTCTGTCATTCTGTGACACCTGCTACTGTAGGACCAGAGAATAAATGAGAAATCCAAGCAGTGTTCTTTGGTAATGCCTATGGTTGAATCTTCTTTGCAGAGAAGTGAGAGTCTTGATCTGACTGGATAACTTTGTGTAACTTTTGTACTCCCAAAGGCCATACAAACTATTTTATCAGTTCCTCAATAACATTAGCAGAGCTTGGTGCCTTTCGTGGGTAAGCCAAGAGTAAGCCTGTGTAGGAATTACTACATTGTTGTGGCATATGTAATAGTTCCTGCTGCTTCAGAGAGAGGCCCAATGAAATTGACTGGATTTGCCAGCTCTGATATAGCCCTTCTCCTGTGCAATAGGTCCAAGTCTCTAGATTTCTGGTCTATGGTACAGTCCCTAACGGCTTCATGTAAATGTCTCTCTGCTGGGTCTATTTCTCATTAACAGTTGATTTTCATGGTCTCATGATGCCCAAATGCCCTGACCTCTCCTTTATAGGGTGTAGGGTATCTCTTACCAAAGTTCTGCTGTCTCCCCTCTTTTCAAAAGGATTAACTACTTTGGTACTTTAGCTAGTTTGTCAGCTTCCAGGTTGTATTGTTTACTGTGAGCTGAGGTATGGTGTACAAAGATGCACAGAGTGGAGGCCAATGTGCTGATATTTTCCCCCACATCTCCTTACCCCAAATGTGTCAGCCTTGTATGTTCCAGCCCTGATTTTGTCCAAGTCCCAACCCAATAGCCTATTAGCCACTGACCAGGAGTTGCCAAAAATGTGAAGCTTAGTAAAATGTTTGTCGAAGGCCTTCTCTATTTCTAGGGGTGTTGCACACAGCCTGGCCCATTGGGCACTTTGGCCCGTCCCCATATGGAAGTTGGAGTATTTGAATAAGGGTAGTAGGCTGTTGCTGTCCTTTATCTGACTCCCTTATACCCTGTGCTCACTCCATTGGTAAAGAAAAACATTAATTTTCTTGTTATGAAAGTGCTGGCCATACTCCCTCCATTCCCCAATGAGCAAGAGCCAGGGGCATTTCCAGGGGTTTTGGCAAGTTAACCTCACTGACAGAGTATGTGGCCGTTTCCTCACACAGTAGTGACACTCCAGGAGGGCCAGGTGTAGTTCAATCCTGTAGATACCATTTTCATTTTAATAAAGAAGCTTCTGTTGCTGATCCAATTTTATGGGCAGCTCTGTCCATTACCCAGGGCATAACAGGAATCTCGGTCCATAGAGTAATTTTCTCTGCCCCACCAGGGCTTCAGTTTTGATAAGTGCCCCATATGCTGCCAGTGGGTGTCTGTCTAGTGAATACTTTAGGCTGAGGCTGAGAGCTACTTACACCAAAAGCCCATGGGTAGGCATTTACCTGTCCATTTGGTCCAGAGGCTCCAGGAAGCAAATTTGGGAGCAGTGGAAACTTATAATTGCAAGTCTTGTCCTTGGGAGCACTAGAGGGAGAGCCAAAGTATTAGCCTCCTTTAGCTCACCCAGTGACTGTAGATGTTCAGGTCCCTACTGAAAAAAAGAAGCTTTACAGGTGTCTCGATAGACAATTCAGCAAGGGTCAGCAAATATTGGAGGTGAGGAAGGCATTGTGCTATCATTCCTAATGAATGTTGGGGGTTCTTTACTGATGTGAGCGGTTTAAGCATGAGGAGCTTGTCTTTTATCAGATTGGAAATAGTCTGAACACTATTTCTGTCCTGTCAAAGTGTAGAGATCTTATTCCTAGATTTAGACTGCCCTTAGGAATCGGCTCAGATAATGGGCCAGCGTTTGTGGCTGACTTGGTACAGAAAACAGCAAAGGTATTGAGGATCACATGGAAACTGCATGCTGCCTACCGACCGCAAAGTTCTGGAAAGGTGACCGAGTGTGGATCAAAGACTGAAACATAGCCCCTTTGCATGCACGGTGGGAAGGACCCCAGCCCATCATCCTGACCACTCTCACTGCTGTGAAGGTAGAAGGAATCCCAGCCTGGATCCACCACAGCCGTGTAAAACCTGCAGCGCCTGAAACTTAGGAGGCAAGACCAAGACCGGATAACTCAGGCCGTGCTCCCCCTGTCAGATAGTAAATCCCAGGTGATGTACCTGCTGTCAGCAGATCTAGGCTTTCTTCTTGGACACCTTATACCCACAGTCCTCCAGGTGCCAAACTAGGGCATCCGTTCCCTTGGCAAACCCGACTGCTGTGGGGTGTCCTAGCAGAAGGTCCTTGACGTACTGGAGCAACACGCACCCTGGGTCTCTGGCAGGAAACTTCTGGAAGTCCCGAACCAATGTTTCCTCGAAGAGATGGTGGGGGAGTTCTTGAACCTTTGGGGAAGGCAGGTTCAACTGTACTGAGTGGTGACACCCGACCCCAGATCTTCCCACTGAAAGGCAAACAGTTTCTGGCTCTCAGGGGCTAGTCTGATGCTAAAGAAAGAGTCTTTCAGGTCCAAGCAGGTGAACCAGCTGTCCTCAGCTGACAGCAACCCTAACAACATGTACAGTTAGGCACTATTGGATGTAAACTCACTGTAGCTTGATTAACCAAGCACAAGTCCTGTACTGGCCTGTAGTCCTTGGTCCTTGGCTTGGGAACAGGCAGGAGGAAAGTGTAGTATTCTGAGGTCTGAACAGGCAGGAGTGGAAAAACACCCTTCCGAGCTCCTAGTGTAGCCTTCAAATTTTACAGACTTATACCTTACATGGTGTAATTGCCAATCCACTCTCAGTGAGAGGTGGTTTACTGAGGGTTGTGATCAACTGTGAAACAGAGTCTTGGTCAGGTTCTGCGAGGAGGATGTCACCGATATAATGCCAAAGCATAGTTTCTGGTGAAATTGAGGGGCAGGTGTCTATGTCCTGTTGGCAATGACTGTGCAATTGGAGGGCTATTAAGTATCCCCCAAAAAGCTAGCATCACAATGAAGATGAGGGGAAACAAATACCCCAAAAGCAAGTGGGTAAAGGCGTACTATTGACTCTCAAAGGTGGAAGTGAAATGTGTTTGACTCAACTGTGAAATTTTTACTAAACAGAACATGTTAGCCAAGTCTACAACTCCAGATTCAAATTCTGGGGGCCTTAGATGCCCTGGATTAATATAAACTTACCACTGATGTTTTGAATGACACCCATTAAGGCAACAATGTCCTATAGAGGTGCTCTAATAAAGGAAACAGCCCTGTTGAACTCTCTATGGTCTATAGTCTCCACTGATTAGTAGTGTCTTTTAGGGCAGGCCAAATGGGGAATTGATAGGTGAGGTAGTAGGAGTCAGTGTTCCTTGTTTATCTATGTCACCTGTGACAGGCCATAATCCTTCAGTGTCCTGCTTCAGCTTCTGCTGTGGTATATGAACCACCTGAACCAGGAGGGGCAGGTTAACTGGTTCCCTCCGGGAAGTGCCCACCAGTAGCATAAAAACCTTAGTCTTATGTCATGAGTTTATCTGCGGCCTCAGGAGGTCTCTTCCAATAATGGGGAAATGGATAATCTTGGAGGGGAGGCAAGCAGGACAGAAGCATATTTTTAGCAAAACTGAGCCAATTTTAATAGTTAAGAGGGGAATATCCCTTTAATTAATCCCTTGAATTAACCCCCTTCCAAGCAGGTAACCTACTTGCCAGGAGGGGGGTCCTTTTAAAGCATGTGTGTGTGTTGGCATTAGGGAGATTTGGGCACCCCTGACTGACAGAGTTAGCTAGTGTTGTTTGTCGGTGCCCAAGCCACAGTTAATATAGTGAAAGGGCAACTGTCTGTCAGAAGGGGCCTTCTGACACTGCAGGATCCCTGTGTGAGAGAAGATTCTTAGCCATTTGGCAGGCATCAGAGACAGGTGTGGAAGATAAGGTTACCTCCAAAGGGAAAGCCAGCTGGGGTGGGAGGGGGTCGTAATCTAACCCTAGTAAGTATTGCAATTGCTCCAAACATTCACCAGAGATCATCCAATTTGGGACCTTCTTGTGCCTTAGGGTCTAACATAACCTCTTTTCATCATCTCATGGTTGATGCATACATGGGAGCCTGGCCACAGGTGGTTTGTTTGGTCCAGGAGGGGGCAGCCTGAGTGGTGATAGTAACTTTGATTTAGGCCAGGTAGGGTATTATAGTGTTAGCAGGCAGCACCTGACTCTGAGTTTGTCTTTCATGAGTTTCTATTAAATCCAGTGCAGCTATGGCCTCTTGAATTGTTTTAGCAGTAGCCACCATGCCCAGTAAAGAAGATTTTCGCAGGAGCCCCGCCCCCCGAGGAACAATTGAGTGGACTCAGGACTCAATTCAGACTCCTCCAGTCTTGTCAAGTCATCCTGCCCCACCTCATTTGTTGCCTCCACTCCAACATGTCCAACTGGTGGAGGAGATGTTTGGCCTTGGCTAACCTTTTCCCTGGACAGTCTTCCCAGGCCATTATGAGGTCTAATGGTGGGCAGTCTTCTAATCCACAAAAATACACATCAGCAATAAAGATGTGAACAGAGGTCCAATGCCTCTGTGTGGCTTCTTCCCAAATTCTGCTCTAATTATACAGGTTCCTTTAGTGGGGACACAATTTTTCCATCATGTACTATCGCTCCTAATTGTTTAATTTCATTCCCCATTAGGTGGAATCAGTTCCCTGCCAGATGCATTCTGTAGAGCCAGGCAGCCCCTTGTTTATTTGGTTCTTGGCCTGGGTACTTAAGGAGAGACTGGGGCTCGGGTAAGAGAGAGGATAGGACTCCTCCTCCAAGCAGGAACAGACCCTTCCTTCTTGGCTCTCCCTTTTTTTCTTTTCCATTTTTATTACTTTCTGGGTGGCTACAGGCAAAGCAGAGGGTAAGTTTTCCCAGTCCCTACCGTGGTGACACTGTGCTGCCTTTTCTTCTGGAGAGCACCTATTCTCCTCTCCAGGGACCTCTTGTCCAAACTGTCTCTCCCAAGACTTTGGGCTCTTACCTCTTCTCCAGGTGGCATCCTGGTGATAAATTTCTGCCAGCAAGGTCAGCACATGCCTCATGGTTAGGAATGCTTGTTTGACCTGACAGCAACCTCCTGTAGAGTTCCAGGAGGGGCAGGAATATAAACTTTTTTGCCTTCAGTCACTTTAAGTATCACTCTAGATAGCTCAGCCCAAAGGTCGAGATATTAATATCCCTCTGGAGAGGGGATAGCATGATGACAACTGCAACATCATAATTGAGTGTAACAACAGCAGAGGCATGCTACCTGCTTTCAAAGGCCTCTCTACCAGCTGCCCTTAGGATACCAGCCTTGGCCTGATGTCTCTGCCTTATTGGCTCATTTGCTTGCCTATCTGTCTCTGGGGAGGAGGACATCCTCACATCTCAGACTACCCCAAATCCTCAACCCAGCCAAAGAGAACACTTCCCACCATAGCCTGTTATGCAGTCCAGGGTGGTTCACCCTTATTCCAGAGGCATGCACTCCCTCTTTTTCTATTCAGGTGCACAGGTGCACAATGTCCAATGTCAACTGAGGGGGGGGACCCAGGTAAGTGGGCTGACCTCCTTCCCAAGTACCTTGGCATCTCAGACCCCAAAAGCCAGTTCTAGTGGTGTGGGTTCACTCAACTGCCGGTACTACCTCTGGGCCAGGTCAATGAGGTATAGAAGGAGACTGCAAAAAGTATATTGTTGCAGTACAGCAATGAGCGATGCTGCGCAAAACTGCTACAGAGGCATTCTAAATGTAGAGTCTGAGCACTTAAGGCTGCCTAGGACTGATTTTTCAATTGATTGTCCTACTGACTGGGTAGACGCTATGCCAATTTCTTCTTCACGAAAATCCCATCCGCCTCACCACTTGCGGTGAGTTCCAAGATTTCTGGGCTGATCAATGAAGAAGACATGACCACGAGGTGGCAGTAGCGCCCAAAAACATTTTTTTTTTTTTTTTTTTTTTTTGAGAAGGGAGAAGGAGTCTCACTTTGTTGTCCAAGCTGGAATACAGTGGCGCAACCTCTGCTCACTGCAACCTCCGCCTCCCGGGTTCAAGTGATTCTCCAGCCTCAGCCTCCGAAGTAGCTGGGATTACAGGCACCCGCCACAATGGCGGGCTAATTTTTGTATTTCTTAGTAGAGACGAGGTTTCACCCTGTTGGCCAGGCTGGTCTCAAACAGCTGACCTCAGGTGATCCACCCGCCTCGGCCTCCCAAAGTGCTGAGATTACAGGTATGAGCCACCGCGCCCAGCCAAGAAGCTTTTTATTTCGGCGGTGCTTTGACAGGTTGCCAGAAAGGGGAGGTCTCTCACATCAGACCTTCCAGAGGCAGCAGCAGAGGGCCACTGAGCAGAAGGGGAAGAGGGCAAGGTAACTCCTGGGGTAGAGGAGAATAGGAGAGGGCCTTATGTGTCTAGGCGATATGACTCAGCAGCAGGAGAGGGAGTCTCTGGGTCAGAGGGTTCTGGAGGCAAGCAGTGGCATGGGGTCTTTTATAGCCCCTGTGTTTGCCTTAAATGTGGCAAGCAGATGTCAGTGCAGTTTTGTGGGGCATGCAAGGCAGGCAAGCCCTAAGTGGCTACACATATGCTTACTTGAGCTATATTTAAAGCAATTGCATATGTGAAAAATTCGAGTTTGGCGTTGGCAGGCTTTCAGCCTGCTGTGAGGAAGTATAATGGCAATATAAAGGCTAATATATGGAGGTCATCTTTAACCCACTGATATAATAACATGCCACTTAGTCAGCCACTCTGATTAATCCGACTAGCATGGTCTGAGATAAAATCCATTCAATCTGTACTGTCAACAGTACTCTAAGCAGCAAGGTGAGATCAATCTGCAACGTTAACCCGAACTTAAAACGTTAAGCGCACACGTACAATACTACTGCTCCTGAGTTTTTATCTAAGAGAAATGAAAGCATAGGTCCACATAAAGACTTGTATGTGAATGTTTATAGCAGCTTCAATTGTACTAGTGAAAAACTGGAAACAATCCAAATTACCATACAATGAAATACTATACTATGACAAATAGTAATGAACTATTGATAGAAATAACAGCATGGGTGAATCTGAAAATAACTATGCTGATTTTAAGAAGACAAAAAAGAGTATACAGTGTATAATTCTATTTATATAAAATTCTATAAAGCACAAACTAATCTATAGTGAGAGAAAGTAGATCAGTGGTTGCCTAGGGACAGGGATGGGGATGGGTAGGGAGGGAAGCAACATAAAGGGGCATGAGAAAGCCTTAGGAGGTGATGAAAATGATTGTCATTTTGAATGTGGTAAGGGCTTATGATTATTGGTAAGGAGTTATGCTCATAAAATATAAATAATTTGTATTTTATAAATTATATAAATTACATATAATTTCTTTTAGTTTTAAATTTAAGGAATGGCAACATGTCTTGCGTCAAAGAACCCTCAAGGCAACACCTAAGTACTGCAAAATCTTTGACGATGTATTTGCCAGTTAACTTATCTTTAAACATCAATAATAAATAAAAATGGTCAAGACTTATTTGTTTCTATGTGTTTATTTTAGTGTGCTATTGCTTTTTCACATTCTGGGTCATATTTTCAAAGTGTTGTTTCACATCGTGTAAATGTATGGTTTTTTTCACTATTAGTAAAGAGCATCTCAAGAAAGGTCCTACTTTCTACTTCGATGGTATAGGAGCATGTTTGACTCAGATATGAACCACTTGTGGGCAGAGTTATGGGTGAGAAATCTGATATTTAAGGAACACTCTGGATTAGTTTCCACTGGTGAGAAAATTAAAAAGTGATGAGCACTTTTTCCAAATACCACGTGATGAATCAAGTACTCAAACATGCTAACTGCATTTAGACTATTCTATTACCAAAATATTCCAATCAATGCCTGTGGACAGTTTGTAAACTGTCATTCCCAATGCCTCCTCATTCTTCAAGTTCCCACTGAAAGGTCTCATAGCTTGTCAGACCTTCGGGGGAAGTGCTTTTTTTTTTTTTTAATTAAAAGTTAAGTCATGTGCAGGGCAGAGTGAGGCAAAATGCAGCCAGTGGTTAGGACCTAAAGACCTCTCCTTCACCTGGGCCTTGAGAGTTTGGGAGAAGCTCAGGAAGAAAAGCCAACCATCTGAGTCCAGTGGGCTTTGAAGCAGTGGTCTTGCATCTGTACATGTGGGATAAATGATGTGAAAACCATTAACTCTGCTGCTGATCCAGCTGCAGGGAAAAGCATTTCCTCTGATCAAGGTGAACATCTGGCTGGTGGACCTCATTTTGCACCAGGTCCTGATCAATGAGCTGAGCCTGAGTCCACAGTTCACCTGATGGAGAACTCAGAGTCAAAGCCCAGGCCCAAGTGAGGCTGTCTGACTGCTGCTTGAGGGCCTAGGGACCACACCCCTGGAGTCAGGAGGGCAGAGGTGAGGTTGACAGTGGAATGGCCAGAAGGTAAAGATACACGTGAATATTCTATCTCCATTAGGTCACATGGATGAAAGGCAAGAGAAAAGTAGCATATACATTTTTGAGAAGTTAAAGCTGATAGGACACAAAGATGGTTGATTGTTCTACAGACGTGGAAGGCAGGGGCTTAGGTCCTGTAAAGTCCCCCAAATAACTGAGACAGTACTTCCTAGTGATGCATTCTGCTGTCAAACATTGTGAAATTTTCCTGGAGAAGGCTCAGGCCATCAGTCCCTGGTCCATCTTCTGGCCCCACAGAGATGCTGATCGAACACCCTCCACAGGGAGAGCATTGCACAAGTGGTTCCCTTTTTAGAAATTCTTCTAAGCCAGTCAGAAGAAGACAAGCTTGCAGATGGAAGGGAATCAGAACCTGGGCAATATCTTGTAGTGGCCGAGCTATCCCTGTGTGTGGTTTGGAGTGTTTTCACTAAGACAAAACAGTGGGAGAAAGAAAAACCCTACACCCATACAAACTTTGAGGGAATACTGGAGCTTAATGTAACAGACACTGGTCATGCTAGGAAATTTTATTACCTTTTCTGGAGGGGTCGCAGGGCTTTGTGTTTGGGCTGCTTTCCGTGGTGCAGTAATTGTCAAGCTCGCCAAAAGTGTGACAGAATCACGGAATTACCCTTGGCAGAAACGCAGAATTACTCCTAACCTCTACTCTCATCCTCCACCTGGACCAGACAGAGAAACAACTTCTTGAGTTTTCAGAAACTACCAAATCTTGGCTCTAGCTCCGCATCCTTGGCCAGAGCATGGAAGGTTGGGGTGAGGGACACGGTGAACAAAAACTGCATCCTCGAGCTGCTCGCACTTCCTCTTTCCCTCTTTGGTCTTGTGTGTGGGGTCAGAGGTTACCAGGCAGGGGTCACTAAGGTTGTCAGTGGGAGGATATGAGCCCTAGTGGGTTCCTCCCAGGCAGCTCAACATGGGAGGCTCCCAATTCCCCTTTCTCCTGCAAGGAAAGATACCACAGCTGTGTCACTCTCCTTCAGAGACTGCAGATTGGAGGTCTGTTTTTCCACAAAACCTAGTTCTAAGCCATTTCTAGCAAGTGAGAGTGACTGATTGGAAGTCTAGTGGTGACAGCTACCCATGGGGCAGGCTTAAATAGCGACTCCTCCTGGTAGTGAACGAATTTCAGATTTCACACAAGAAGGGCAAAACCATGGGCTATTTTCTCCCATGAATTTTTGCCTATTTTGGGCCCTAAATCAAATTGAGAAAAGTGTGACTAAAACACTCAAACTGCCAATATAGTTAGAGATATACACTTTGTGAGACTAACTCGGGAATCTACTGCCCTGCTTCTGCAAGGATAAGGCTCTGTAAGGCATGACTTGAAATGAAATCCAAGCACCTTTTATCTGTTTAACTCTGGTGCAGGAGAACAGAGCAGCATTTAAGGTATAAATTAAATTAGTCTATTCCTGAAGAGAACATTTGCTACTCACATTTATGGTGGAAGAAGCAATCTCACAACACAACAAAGCTCTCCTTGTGAGTGGAGCAGGCCAATACTGGGTAGGGCTAGACTATAGGGCTCACAGGCTCTATGCCCTAAGCTACTGATGCCCCTTTGTGCCAGAGGCTGGGTTTTGCAGCAAACTCAGTTCAGGTCTGGGAACACTGGGCCCACCGAGAATCCTAAACAGTCAACTAAAATCCCTGAAATACCCAGGCCTGTTTCTTTAATCATTAGTATTGTTTGCATACCTTTAGGAGGTACAAGCGCAGTTTTGTTACATGGTTATATTACCCACTGGTGAAGTGTAGGCTTACCAAAGCAAAAACAGGGTGGTAGATAATCTCCCTTGTGCAATCAACAACTATAACCCTGGCAGGTAGGGTGCCTACTATTCATACCGACTACAGAGAGCCTGGACTCCTCTAACCTGATAAAGGATATGAAGCCAGTTATCTATTTATTACCTCTTAGCTCCAAATTCACCAGTCAATATATATTCTTCGATAATAGAGGGATTCTTTAAGCATCTCTCCTTTAAAGTAGCATCAAAGAGCACGATGTTACACTTACTTAATAGAGGGCTCTGGAGGGACAGACATTGAAAAAGGAAGGGTACTTCTATGATTTCTGGCTCTCAGAGGTGTGGAGGTAAGGACATTCAGGATGCTTTGTCCCAGGCCTGGGCCCAGAACAACTGTCCCTCAGCAAACCTGCAGTCCTGGTGTGCCCTGATGATCAGCTTCTTGTGGCCCTCTTGATAGGGACATCCTGTACTCCAAGTCATCTGCCCACTGCTTCCCTCTGCTCACTTGCTCCGCAGCCACACACACACACACACACACACACACACACACACACACACACACACGACCAGGTTCATGTAGTCCTTTCAATACTGCAGCCCTCTCAACACCGAGCCCCCACCCTGATCCTGTGCAAGGGGCATTGTTTACTCCAGGCCTCCAACTGAGACAGGACTCCCAACCCCTACTTCACACCACATACTAGCCACCAGCTATGGCTTGTCCACACTACCATGCTCCAAAGGGTGCCTTCTTGCTTCCTCTGCGACCGTAGGCCAGTTCTGCCTCTGTAAACCAGCTTAGGTACTGGCAAACCAGTGGAACTTCTCTGCCATCCAGTAGGTTCTTCTCCAATTAGGTATAAAATCCATCCTTGGGGAGAAGCTTTCATTCTAAGCTTGTCTTTCCTTGGGTACTCTCTCCCAGTCCCAGAATACCCCACATAGAGTTGTCTTGTATCCTATACAAGATCTTTTATCATCGCTTAATGATTCTTTATATTAAATTTTCCCCTTCTAGATCACTGTGTGCTTTCTATCTCCTGATTGGATCCATATTGCTGCAGAACACAACATCTACAGCAAGCATCATTCTTAATGGAGAATCACTGAAAGCTTTCTCTTCAAGAGCTACATCAAGTAAGGATGTCCACTATCACCATTTCTATGCAATAGTTTACTGGGGGTAGGGGTGGGGTCCCAGGCAGAGCAGTAGGGCAAGAAAAAGGAATAAGATATTTGGAAAGGAAGAAGAAAGACTGGAACTATTTTCAGATGATATGACAGTGCATATAAAATTCTACAAAGTATTACAGACAAATTATTAGAATCGATAGAAGAGTTTATATGCTTATAGGATAAAATCTGAATGAACAAAAGCCAATTGTATGCTATTTAGAGCTATAAATTTAGACAATAAAAATTTCAAACATATGATTTGCAAAATATTAAATGCCTAGGATAAAAAAGTTGCCTTGTGGGAAAAATATAAAATAATATTTGGGCAAATTAAAGGTGATCTTATTAACAGAAGAGATAGACCACAACCACGAATCGAACATTCAATATTGGGAAGTCAAATCTAAAATATCAGCACAATTCAAATTAGAACCCCAAACTAGCTGTTGGTTGAAGTTTTTACGATTAGTTTATAATTTAAATGGAATTGAAATGGACCAAAAGTAGCCAAGACACTTTTGAAGAGCAAGGTAGAATTGATTTGCCTAATCCAAATATCAGAATTGACTATGGATCTGTAGTAATTAAGACAGTGTGGTATTTCAAACAGACAAGTGCTTAATAGAGAGTATAGAACTAGCCCACATATATGTAGATACTTGATTTATGGCACTGTAAATCAACTGGCAAAAGGCAGACTTTTCAATAAGTGGTTCACTGAGAAAACTGGATATTCACTTACTTACATACATATATACATAAATGGAACTCTACTTAACACAATACACAAACATCAATTGCAGGTGGATTAAGACCTGACTATGAAGGACAATAGCAGACATATTTTAGAAGAAAATATAGAGAATGCTTTCATGGTCCAGGGTTCCTTAAAACAGAAAAGATTTCTTAAAACAAAAAAGCACTAACCATCAGGAAAAGAATGATGAAATTGACTATATTATAATTAATAGCTTCTGCTCACAAAACGGAGCACAAAGCAAGTGAATATACAAACAGAGCAAGGGAGTATTTTGGCCGCAGGTATGGAAGAGTATTTAAAATATTTAACAGACTCATTAAGTCAGTATCAGATGAACAATAAAATAGAAACGTGGGTTAAAAGAGGTAAATTTGAATAGGCCTTCCTCAAAATAGAAACTCCAAAAGGCTCATTAACACAAAAATGTGCTAAAGCTTAATAGTAATTTGGATATTGCCCACCAGTAGACCGGCAAAATTTAAATTTGGGCAATACTTGGTGTAGGTGAACATGTGGATCAGTAAGGACTCTCTATGCTGCTGGTGGGATTGACAACTCTCCCAATCACTACAGAGAACAATTTGGCATCATCTAGTAAAGCTGAGGATATCCATTCCCTATGGCCCTGTGATTCTATTCTTGGATATATACACTAGAGAGATTTTTACACGTGTCCCATTAGAAATGTGCAAGAATGTTCACAATAATCATTGAAAAGTAGAAGCAATCCTAATCTCCATCTGCTGTAGAATGGAGTGGAATAATCATACAATAATCACTTTGCTATAAGCATATGCTGGAAAGACAGTCGATGGAGACAAAGGATCTACTTACTTATAGCTATTATGAACAACATGGACGAGTCTCTCAAGTATAATACAGAGTGAAAAAAGCAAGGTATAAAAGAAAGTGTGCCGTATGATTCCACTTATACAACTTCATATCAACTCTATTGTTTAGGGATGCGTACAAAAGTGATAAAGCTATAAAGGAAAGCAGTGAAATGATTATTACAAAGTCGGAGCAATTACTATATCTATATAGGAGAGTGTGGGTTGTGACTGGAAGGAGTACAGCAGCTGTATTCTGGGAGGTTGACAGTGGTCTATTGCTTGACCTTGGTCCTGGTTACATAGGTGTCTGCTTTTGTAAAATAATCTAAACTATACAGATACGTTATATGCACTCTTCTAATTTCAGATTTGAAAAATGCTTCCTCCAGAAAAAGTAATAGAAAGAAAAGTATGTGGAGTAGAAATTTTGATGAGGTTCGAATAGTTATGGTTGAAAAACTTGATTTTCAAGAGACCAAGTGTCCACTGTTATTAAAAGAGGGCGAGAGAGCTGGGAGTATTTAAACAACAGGTTACACCCCCCCACCCCCCCCACCACCAATCTGTTCATCACTCTAAGCCTTCTCATCTCAGATATTTCACCCTATATTTGTGTCAATTCCAAACTCAATCGTGACAGACAAATTGGAGGATTGTCGTCATCATTAATAAGGACATTAGGCACCAAAGGCCCAGCAAGACTGGGCCACCACACTTAAATGTGAGCAGGTACACCGGGGCGATTGGACAAGATCGTCTGTGCACATTACTTGGCAGAGTCCATTGAGTGACTGAGGGTTTAACCTTAACACATTTAACTGGAACTCCTGCCCAGAGAATGTGCTGGAGAATGCAGAATAAACTGAGCAATGCCCTCATTGTGCTATGAGAGTGGACATGAAATTTATCATGGTACAACCGATCGTCGAAGGGCAAAGAGTTGGTTTAGGTTGTGCACTGTATAGGGAGAAGCCAGGAGCGGGTTGGGTTTTTTTCCAGATTTCAGTATAAATTGTTTCATCCTCCAGACTTTGCATTTGTAGGCTGAAGAGTGCTAATCTGTTTTGGCCGCATCTCTCACTCATTCTAATCTCTGTATCAGCAGACAAAATTTGAACTATGTGGCAAATTGTACCGAGCACTTTGCTCAAGACAATTGTGAGTATGGAAGTTGTCCCGCGCAGAGGTGGGAAGGGGAAGGGCAATTTCGGCAGAAATGCCAGCACTATGGTGGTTTAATGCTGACACAGAGACAGTTTATTCTCTCAGGAATTGTCTTTCATCCATCAATCCAGCCAGGTAGCCAGCCAATAAACAAATTTTAACACACAAAAAGTATGAAGCAACATGTCTAACACTGGGAGGGGCTGGCGTGTGTTTATTTGGGTATATACAATGAGTCACGGATTAAAATTGCTTTTACCAGATAGATACCTAGGTGTTCCACAGCATTATTGAACAAAATGTCGTCATTTCCCCATTACTTCAGAAGACCTCCTTAATTACTTATATTAATTGTAGAATATATTTATGCATACCAGGCTCTACCTCTGGGCTTTCTATTCCGTTCCAGAGACCCAGTACCAGAATATTTAAATCACTGTGGCATTGAATACATTTTAATATCTGATAGGGCCAGTTTCCGCGCATTGCACTTTTTTCCCCCCCTTTCAGGAACATGTTCAGGCCCGCGGCAGGGGGCGGGGTGGCGCCTCCTCCTAGGCTCTGGTTCCAGCCCAGCCTCACGGACGCAGAGATGGAAATCCCAAAGCTGCTCCCGGCTCGCGGGACACTACAGGGCGGCGCCGGCGGTATCCCCGCGGGTGGCGGCCGGGTCCACCGAGGCCCTGACCCGCCGGCTGGCCAGGTCCCCACGCGCCGCCTCCTGCTGCTCCGGGGCCCCCAAGATGGCGGGCCCGGGCGGCGGCGCGAGGAGGCCCGCAGGGCTTCACCGAGCCCTGGCCCAAGCCTGTTCGCGCCGAGGCCCCATCAACCTAGCGGCGGCGGCGACGACTTCTTCCTGGTGCTGCTTGACCCGGTGGGTGGCGACGTGGAGACCGCGGGCTCCGGTCAGGCCGCAGGGCCTGTGTTGAGGGAGGAGGCCAAGGCGGGCCCGGGGCTCCAGGGGGACGAGAGCGGCGCGAACCCCGCGGGCTGCTCTGCGCAGGGCCCCCGCTGCCTGTCCGCGGTTCCCACTCCGGCCCCGATCTCTGCCCCAAGCCCCGCCGCGGCCTTCGCGGGCACAGTCACTATCCACAACCAGGACCTGCTGTTGCGCTTTGAGAACGCCGTCCTCACCCTGGCCACGCCCCCACCACACGCCTGGGAGCCAGGGGCCGCTCCTGCCCAGCAGCCCAGGTGTCTGATCGCCCCCCAAGCTGGGTTCCCGCAAGCCGCGCACCCGGGTGACTGCCCAGAGCTGCGTTCCGACCTCCTGCTAGCCGAGCCCGCAGAACCCGCGCCTGCTCCGGCGCCCCAGGAGGAGGCGGAGGGCCTGGCCGCCGCCCTGGGCCCCCGCGGACTGCTGGGCTCTGGTCCAGGCGTGGTGCTGTACCTGTGCCCCGAGGCGCTGTGCGGGCAAACCTTCGCCAAGAAGCACCAGCTGAAGATGCACCTGCTGACGCACAGCAGCAGCCAGGGCCAGAGGCCCTTCAAATGCCCCCTGGGTGGCTGCGGCTGGACCTTCACCACCTCTTACAAGCTCAAGAGGCACCTGCAGTCGCACGATAAACTGCGGCCCTTCGGCTGCCCTGCGGAGGGCTGTGGCAAGAGCTTCACCACCGTGTACAACCTCAAGGCGCACATGAAGGGCCATGAGCAGGAGAACTCGTTCAAATGTGAGGTGTGCGAGGAGAGCTTCCCCACTCAGGCCAAACTCGGCGCCCACCAGCGCAGCCACTTCGAACCCGAGAGGCCTTACCAGTGCGCGTTTTCTGGCTGCAAGAAGACATTTATCACAGTGAGTGCTCTGTTTTCCCATAACCGCGCCCATTTCAGGGAACAGGAACTGTTTTCCTGCTCTTTCCCTGGCTGCAGCAAGCAATATGACAAGGCTTGTAGGCTGAAAATTCACCTGCGGAGTCACACCGGCGAGAGACCTTTCCTTTGTGACTTTGATGGCTGTGGCTGGAACTTCACCAGCATGTCCAAACTCTTAAGGCACAAAAGGAAGCACGACGATGACCGGAGGTTCATGTGCCCTGTGGAAGGCTGTGGGAAATCTTTCACGAGGGCGGAACATCTGAAAGGCCACAGCATTACCCACCTGGGCACAAAGCCTTTCGTGTGTCCTGTGGAAGGCTGCTGTGCCAGGTTCTCTGCTCGCAGTAGCCTCTACATTCACTCCAAGAAACACCTGCAGGATGTGGACACTTGGAAAAGCCGTTGCCCGATCTCCTCTTGTAATAAACTCTTCACATCCAAGCACAGCATGAAGACGCACATGGTTAAAAGGCATAAGGTGGGCCAGGATCTCTTAGCTCAGCTAGAAGCAGCAAATTCTCTTACACCCAGCAGTGAACTTACCAGCCAGAGACAGAATGATCTCAGTGATGCAGAGATAGTGTCTCTCTTCTCTGATGTACCTGACAGTACTTCTGCTGCATTGCTGGACACAGCATTGGTGAACTCTGGAATCTTGACTATTGATGTGGCTTCTGTGAGCTCGACTCTGGCAGGGCACCTCCCTGCTAATAATAATAATTCCGTAGGGCAGGCTGTGGACCCTCCATCCTTGATGGCCACCAGCGACCCTCCTCAAAGTCTGGATACCTCTCTCTTTTTTGGAACGGCGGCCACTGGTTTTCAGCAGAGCTCCTTAAATATGGATGAGGTCTCAAGTGTAAGTGTGGGGCCATTGGGATCTCTGGACTCTTTGGCCATGAAAAACTCCAGTCCAGAGCCTCAGGCTTTGACACCCAGCAGTAAGCTAACAGTGGACACAGATACTCTGACTCCTTCGAGCACCCTTTGTGAAAACAGTGTCTCAGAACTACTGACACCAGCCAAAGCGGAGTGGAGCGTACATCCTAACTCTGACTTCTTTGGACAGGAGGGAGAAACCCAGTTTGGATTCCCCAATGCAGCAGGAAACCATGGTTCTCAGAAAGAAAGAAATCTTATCACTGTGACTGGCAGCTCATTTTTGGTATGAAGCAACTCTATTCATTCCTTGCCATGTGGCTAACTTTTATTACAGTCAATTTTGAGGATATTCTGGACTAAATATTTAAGTGCAGTCATTTCTTTTTGGTTTGCAAAAAGAGCACAGCCCTGGACTATGAGTTTGGAGATCTAAATTCTGATCTTGAGTCTGGAACTGACAAGTTGTGTGACCCTCAGCAAGTCACTTAACCTATCTGAGCCTTAATTTCCTTATTTATAAATTGTGGTGGTTTGAACACATTGCTCATAAGGTCTTTTCAGTTTTGTTTTGTTTTGTTTTGTGATTTTGTGCTTTTTCTTGAAAATTTTTGGGCATTTTGCAATTATTATTGTTTGTACTTGTAATGAGAAGCGGTTTGAGCCCTGTAGCACTAAATAATGAAAGATTGAGGAACTGGTGTTTTACATTAAAAATTTAATGGAAATTTTACACAGTACGAAAATCTAATGATAGAGCTCAAAAAAAAAGAGCTAAAAATAGGAGTTGGTTCTTCTTAGCTGTTTATCCTTCTAACCTTTTTTTTAAATGATGAAGGTATGTTTTTGTTGTGGAAAATACAAGGGCTTTTGTTATCACTCAGACCCAGAGTGAAATGTTTGCTTTGTGGTTTTGAATAAGTTGGCCTTTAATAAGTTATTTAGTCTCTCTTAGCCTCAGTTTTCTATCTGTAAAATGGTCATAGCAATGTGAACATATGTGTTACATCCTAGACTTATTTTTCTACCCCAGTAGGTTGTATTGAAAGGAAAATGTTATATGTGTTTCAGCATGTTTTGGTGAATCTTCATTCCCTTTCCTGCCCCTTGTTTTCCCTCCTCAAAGGGGAGAAATTAGCACAAATTAGTATCAGGATTGTGCAGGAAATAAACATTTGTGAAGGTTAAGAAAGAGGAAAAGGAAGTTATTTCTTCAACAGATTAAGGATTTTTCTACACACAGTTCTTTTGTGGCATTGGCCACATGTCCATTAGACCAATTTGATAGTATCTTCGGTCTGCATTCAAAGCCAGCTCATGCAATGAGTATTCAGCCTATTCTTCCAAGACAATCTGGACATAGACCAGAGGGAGATTTTTCTCCCCTCCGTGCCCTAGAGAGCTCATTGCTGGCTTACTCTGAGAGTTGAAATGAGAGAGTTTTGTCTGCATTTTGAGTAGATACCATCTGTCTTATGTGAGTATAGCATTTTACAATTTAGCACTTTCACAACTATTATATTTGATCCTCACAATCCTGTGAGGTAATTATGGCAAAGTCAGATCTACAATTCATATTAAAATTTACCTAGCTCAGATTACAAATGTATTTCACTTAGTAACGTGTGTGTGTGTGTGTGTGTGTGTGTGTAGCTCAAAACAAAGAGGAAATATTTCCCACTCTCCCATTCGACTCTTGAGTTTCATGACTATTTTGTTTATAACTGTTTGCTGCCTCCCACCTTAATTGATTTCTCTTACATTCTTTGTACTCCACGCTATTTCCTTGTAGGTGTACACCAGTCCTTGCCATGAATCTCTTTTACTTACATTTAAATTAGACACGTCTCTTTCATGGTCACCATCTCTCAGCCATTCTTCTTATGGCCCATTTTTCAGTCACAGTATTACTGCAAGTATGTGTGTACATTGAGAAGTAATTTTCTGGATTTAGATGGCAATGTGTTTATACATGAATCAGATAATAATGGAGACATTTTATATAAGGCGTTAGTGAGAAGTAGTTCTACTTTTCCTTTTTTACAATGTGGTCCTGGTAGCAAACACTATTAGTTGCTTTTGACTATTGTAACCCAGTATTGTTTACATGTGGATACTTGGGGATAACAATTATTATGGCACTTTAACAGTGCACTTTAATATATACCACCTTGATATACATCTTTACTGTCTTTATAATTTTTAAGTTGGTTGTACTTATTCAATGAAAAAGCAAAAAATACACATAAATTTGTAATTCAAAGAAATAGAATTTTGTGTCTAACCATTTAACAGTTCTCCCTTAGTATTTTAGAAAGATTTTAAGCCATTTTAGAAATGTGTTGTCATTAGTTAAGTCCTCTTAAATAGATTATTATTATTTTCCTATAGAAAATGCAGAGGCCTGAGGTGAACGCAAGGGTCATAGGCATCCATTAAGATACATAACTATATAGATATTTTAAAACTCTGTCACATTGTTTCCTTAATCCCTTAGACCTATTTCCTCCCATGAAAACTATCATAAGCTATGCTTTTGTTATGGTCTATAGAATTTTCAAAGGACAAATTTTTTTTTTTAAGATAAAGATCTTGTGATTGTCCGTGGGCTCACATGGTTTCTTTTGTTCAATTTTTTCAAAAGATTTCTTTTTCAATACTGTTGTCCCACCATGATAGTTGACATGGCATGTAATTACAGACAGAAGTGTGACTGTAAACATATTAGTGTTTCTGTTAGTGTTGGCATAAGCTTGCCTTTTTGTTTAAACAATGGAACATGATTTAATTTTATCTCATTTGCCTTTTGTTTATCTTCAGTCCTTGATTTATTAACATTTTGCCAATTGAAAACACAATAAAAAATGCCTTGCAGGAAGGTTTGATTCTGGGGGATCCTGATGAGCATATTTATCATGAGTTTAAATATGTTAATCTTGACATTTTTACCAGTTATCTCATTATAGTGTTACATAATTGAAAGCCTTGAATAGTAAAAGTGAAACTTGTTGAAATACGAGGATCATCTTTCTCTGTGGATTAAATGCTTCATATTCTCATCCAAGAAAAATAAGATAAGGCATTAGTATAACAGGATATTTTTGACTGTTCCTTGATTCCACATAAAGCAATGATTAACTCCCTGATGGGAATATTCATAATCCCTTGGTAATTATTGGTATCAAACAGATCCACTTGATAACTTCATGATGATATAAACTAAACTAAATGCAACTCACTCAAAATATGTGACAATTGAAATGTAAGGCCGAACTGAAATTTATATATATATATAAAAAACTGAAATTTGTATATATTATATATGTAATTGAAATTTATATATATATTATATATAAATTTATATATAATATATAATATTTTTATATTTATTATCTATATAATAATTATATATATAAATTTATATATATATATAGCTTTTTTGAAAAATAGATTTGCTTAACAATTTTTTAAAAAACAAGTTGTATGCTAGGGTTTAAAGCAGGAGTCCCCAGCCCCCAGGCCATGGACAGGTACTAGTCCATGGCGTATTAGAAACTGTTCTGCATAGCAGGAGGTGAGTGGCCGCCAGGGAGCAAAACTGAGCTCCACCTCTCAGTTCAGCAGTGGCATTAGATTCTCTCACTGCTCAGATCAGCAGTGGCATTAGATTCTCATATAGGAGCACAAACTCTGTTGTGAACTGCGCATGGGAGGGAGCTAGATTGCACACTGCTTATGAGAATCTAATGCGTAATGATATGTCGCTGTATCCCATTGCCCCAAAATGGGACCATCTAGTTGCAGGAAAACAAGCTCAGGGCTCCCACTGATTCTACATTATGGTGAATATGTAATAATAATATAAAGTGCACAATAAATGTCATGTGCTTGAATCATTCCAGAACTATCCCCCCATCCGTGGAAAAATTGTCTTCCACTAAACTGGTCTCTGGTGCCAAAATGGCTAGGGACCAAGGGTTTAGATAACAGATTGTTTAAGCACAAAAAAAACTATAAAAAACAAAGCAATCATTAAAAATGAATTTTATATGTTTATGAAATCTAAATAGATGGGGCCTCTGGTAACAATTTTTAAGCTATGGTCCCCTCTGCATATTTCAAGTTAATTTACTGACTCCTTACAGAATGCAAGGTAGAATACTAGGGATATAGATAAGAAGAGTAAAATATGAGCCATATCTTAATTTTGGAGAGGACATAGAAATTCACCTATTAGCCATTTTACAACTAAACAAAATCAACAAACATGTTTTCAGGCACCAAATGAATGGCTTGGAGTGAAAGGAGGGGCAGGAGCTAGAGTTTAATGGGTGGTTACATTTAGTTATATAAAGAAGAGTGTTGGTGAATTCCAGCCTGGGAGAAAAGCACAAAGAACTCAAAATGGAATTAGCCACACAACACTGTGAAAAACAGCCTAACTCAAATTCAGGGGTCATATTTGGTAAGTGCTGGGTGTTAGGGTTAGACTGCCAGTATGGAGCCAAATTCTGGAAGGCAATACAAACCAGTCAGAGTAGATAGGACTTTATTCTGGATATGATGGAAAGCCAGTGAAGATATTTGAGAAGGGAAGTCAAATATGATTATATAAAAATATTAATATAGTGGACATGTATAATGTGGATACGATGGGGGAAATAGTGCCGTCACTTAGGAGTCTGTTGTAATAATTCCGGAGTGTTGTGATGAAGGCTTGGACTGAAGTGGTGACGAGAAGAGACAGAGATATAGATGATGTGTCCTAATTGAGGAAATGAATATAATTTGGTGACTTATTGAATGTATAGGACAACCATCAGAAAGAGAAAGGAAGATTAAAAATGTCCCTAAGGATTTCTTGGATACTATAAAAATTACACTTGATTAATATGAACAAAGTTGTGTAATAAAATATTTTCAGGAATATTTATGCAAAGACTATTAGGACATGCTTAATTTATCAGGAAGTGATAAACTATGGCTATCTCTGAATAAATCATGCATAGTCTAGATTATCCACACTGTTAGACAACTTTATCTTGTTTGGCTCCCTCATGTGTTCTTAGATTCACATTTGATGTTTATAATGTTATTTCCCTTTGAGAATCTTCAGGACTCTTCAACCTTGTACAATATAAGCCCAGACTACTCTGTATCAAAATGAGCTATGTCGTCTCTGGCTTCCATTTCTTTCTTACTACTGCCTTCTGCTACTACAGATATTCAGCAGGTATTTTTTATTTGGTGCTTATTAATATAACAAATCAGATCTCCATAATTTGGAGGATACTGCTTAGTCATTAATTTCAATAGTTTCTCATGCTAAAGTGTGTTAGATTGAGTTTTAACTGCATTTCTCTTAAATTGGAAGAGATAGGACTAGGATTGCCCAAAAACCAACTTCGATGTGATACTTGGGCTTCTTACTCATAATCCTCTCTTTCATTAGCTAACATGGCAAGTGATGATGTATGGAAACTCAATTACAGAAGTCACATCCTCTTTTCTCTTTACACCCTAATGTAACACATTTTATAGTTACCCTGACTACTAATGGTGATAACTCAGTGAGCATGGAGTGCAAAAAAAGAGAGAGTAAATAAATAGTATAATTACCTAGCAATTACATTTTGTTCGGTGGTGACTTTGCTGTCCTGCATTGTCAACAGAACAATACATTTCATTCTAGTTTTCTGCTGACATTTATGCACATGCAAAACACATTAACCATCATTCTGCCTATGGAAAATACCTTAACTCAGTATTTTAAACAAAGGAGATAATTATTCTTATGAGCACTAACTGTGAATCCTTAGACTACCTCTTATCATTACCAGCTTATTAAGCAGCTGGTGGTTATTGAGTGCCTACTCTGTGTGAGGCACTATGAAGTATAACACAAAAGTATGTTGCATTACTTTATTCAAACAAACATTTTTAGCACATATTTGACAAATTCTGCCCTTTACCCATGCATATTACAAGCTAGATAGAAACAAAAATTCAGCAAGCAATGAAAAATAATATATAATCAATTTCTAGATGGTTATGTATTAGAATTATACAGATTCAAATAGAATGGCAGTTGTTATTTTCACGGTATGGACAGAAAATTATGAGGAATATTTCAATGTGCAGATTATCAAAAGTTTTTTCAAAAAGTTCTAAGAATCTAAAATTTAAACTGCAATACAGCAATTAGGATAAACTGTCCTAAATTAAAATTTAAACAGAATTGTGACTGGTAGCTTTAATTATAGCAAAATACTATGGGAAATAACTTGTAAATTATGCTATATTTTGATTTGTTCTAGATTGGAATCCCAGATATATTAAGTATAAAACCTGAGAGTGATCTTTTGGAAATTATATAAAACAAACATTTTGTTTCCAAATGAGAAAACCATAGCATATAAATAAATGATTTTACACCTGTAATTTTTGAAATAATTTTACTTTCCTTATATTGGACACACAAGCAAATTTTAATTTTCTGAAACAAAAAAACAAGACTTTAATTAGAAAGTAGTTATTTTATATAGGTATGCTAGCTGAAAATAAGGCTATAAAGACTTCATTTGATACTTGGGAATGACAACTACTGGAGTTTAACATGGAGAATCCTGAAACTTCACCAATCATGTGATGAGGGGTAGTGTTAATCATCAAGCAAGTCTCTCACATTCTGAATAAAGTATAACTAACTGAATACATTTGGAAAGGAAACAAAGCCCATTATAAAAAAAATAAAGCTCACTATAGTGATACATAATATTTTATGTTCTCACCACAAAAAGTAAGTATATGAGGTAATGCATGTGTTAATTAGCTCTATCTAGTCATTCCACAGTGTTATATATATTTTCAAACATATTGTATATGATAAATATACATAATTTTTGTCAGTTTAAAAAATAAATGCATTTAACAATAAAAATTGCAAATGGTAGCCAAAATGAAAACATTTCAATTCTAAGCCAGTCTTTCCTTGGAATAAAGTCAAGAAATGATTCATCTTTGTCAAGACTTATTTCCCTTTCCTGTGTACACAGTAGAGGGATATAACTGCAGTGTGAAATAACATAATACTGCATGTGGAAGAAGGAAGCTTCTCTCATGTCTATTTGTGGGGAAATTAGCCAAATTAGAGAGCTAAAATGGAAATTCCACAGGCAATGACTCAGTGAATAGAAGTTCATTCCAGGCGAGGTCCAATTTTAGAATGTGCTGCTAGGCAGAGTGAGAACTATTTTTCCTCCCGATTTGTGTTGGCATTAGTTCGTTAATGCTAAACTTGACCGTTGATATTTCCAAAGAGATGCAACAGCTTTCCCTTTAAAGTCATTTTATGTTCTTCTGCTTTCTGGAACTTGTTTTATTTTAAATTATTAATAATAATAGGAATTGCATCAAATGTTATGACATGCTAGTAGAAGAGGGAATAAGCCAATATTATTTTTGCCTCACTTTCTAAAATAGCGTTGATTAAGTAAAACTTGCTTTTCTATTTTTTATGTGAGAGCTCATTTTGCCATTTGGGTATGTCACTTTCATTTATGTACTTAGGAAGCATTAGGATTTAAGAACATTGTTAAAATAAGTCTTTATAACTTTAGAAATGTGGTTACTTTGAAAATGGAAAAACCTAGACTAGTCTTACTACTTTTTTAGATAACAGGGAAGACTTATGGAAATGAATGAAAGGCAAATTCAATTGGAAAAAAGAGATTAATTTCTTATTAAATCAAATTCTCTGTATTTATAAATTTTGCTGATAAATCCACTCTTGTATATTATTCAGCATATTTCTATTCAGTTCATTTTTAGAATAGTTTATCTACAGCAGTAAGTCTATGTGAAATCTAAAAATTTGACTAACTTATATTTCATTTTTACAGTAGGCAGTGGATAGTCATTTTCACTGCTAAATCTATGTACCAAATCTACTGAGTATTGCAAAAACACACTGGATAGAATATTATTTGCAAAGTGATTCTTGTTGTCATTCACCATAGATTCTTTTGGGACAAAAAAATTCTTAAAGATAAAATGTTGCCTGTATTTATAAAAATCATTGAGGATTCTTCCCAAAAATAGAAATGAGAAAATAGAATTTAAACAATCAAATGATTAAGTTTGCTCTATAGCCAAGTGTTTTGGTCTAAGTGTCTTTGGTTGAAAACATCTGGATAAAAGCATAGTGACAATTTTGAAGCATGTCCAGAATTTTCCAGTTACAGTTAGACATAAAAAAAATCAAAGAGCCATTATTGCAACATTGGTAATCTGTCTGTCTAATACAATCTATCTTTTGAAAGTTTCTTGAAGACAGTAATAAGTAAAGAGAAAAGTTACAGATTTGGGCCCTGACTATGAAATGCCAAAATGTTATGAAATTGGAGGCTATTGATTATTTTACATGATAATTTTAGTAGTTGGTGTTTTTAAGTATTTCCACTCCAAGTATTTTTAAGAGTATTTTTAAACTAAATGTGAATCTTTGATTCATGCCTTTAAAATTGCTAATTGATTTTTATTTTATTTTTATTTTCAAGATTGTTGGATTATTCAATTCAATAAGCTTCCAGATACCAACCTATAGATTGTTAGTTGTGAGGCTATATTGTGTATTTTAATTATTTCTTGATATAATTTTAAGTTACCATGTATTGAATTATAACTGGCCCTAAAACATTTTTAAATTTGTAAATTTTATTTTTATAACTTTTATTGAAATATACTTTAAAAATATAACATACATTACAAAATTGCTTTATTAATTTTCAAAAAATGAATACACCTATAAAACCACTACTCAGATGAAAGGATTACCAGAACCTCAAAGCTCCCTCATATTCTCTGCTAGTCACTACCATCCTGTACCAAAATAAATAACTTGATTTTCAAAACCAAAAGTTAGATGTTTTTTATTTGCTTGTTTCTCTTCATTTATTATTATTATTGAGATAAAATTCACATAATGTAAAATTCACCATTTTAAAATATACAATTCAGTCATTTTTAAAACATTCATAATGTTGCTGAGTCATCACAACTGGGTAATTCCAGAACACTTCTGCCACTCTGAAAAGAAATCCCATAATCATTCTCCATTCCCTCATCTCCAGGAAACCACTAATTTACTTTCTGTCTCTGTGGATTTGTCTATTATGCATATTTCATATGAATGGAATTGTACAATATATGCTTTTGTGTCTGGCTTTTCTTAGTATGATGTTATTAAAGTTCATCCATGTTTTAGCACATATCAGTACTTCACTCTTTTCATGGCTGAAATGTATCGCATTGTATAGCTATACTGCATTTTATTTGTTAATTAATTAATGGACATTTGAGTTGTTTCCACCTTTAGGTATTATTAGTTTTTGCTATCAATATTTGTGTACAAGTTTTTGTGTGAATATATTAAAACTACAGATTAGTTTTATTTTTAAACTTTATGGAAAGTTTATATTCTTTTTGACTTCTTTTACTCAACATTTTGTTTGTGAAATTCAGCCATGGTTTAGCATGTATAAACAATTCATTTATTCATTTTTATTTTAAGAGAGAAGGTCTCTCTTTGTCATCCAGGCTGGAGTGCAATGGCACTATCATAGCTCATTGCAGCCTTGATCTTCTGGGCTCAAGGTATTCTCTCACCTCAGCCTCCCTAGTATCTGGGACTACAGGCATAGGACACCACACGTGGCTTGTTCATTTATTTTTGTTTTAGAATTATAGTGTATCCCTCACCCATAATTTTTTTAGTTTCTGCTTATAGGCATTTATATTGTTTCCAGTTATTGGCAAGTGCTAATTATGCTGCTATGAACAATCAAATAAATAAATGGGAGTGTAGCTAGGTATGTTAAATTTTAGTAAGTACTGCCAAACAGTTTTCCAAGGTGTTTGTACTAATTTACACATTCACCATCAGATATGGGAGTTCTTATGAGTGAGAACGTGAAATATTTGTCTTTCTGTGTCTGACTTGTTTCACTTAAGATAATGACATCCAGTTCCATCCATGTTGCTACAAAAAATGTGATTTCATTCTTTTTATGGCTGAATAGTATTTCATTGTGTATACATACCACATTTTCTTTATCCAATCATCTATTGATGAACACTTAGGTTTATTCCATATTTTTGCTATTGTGACTAGAGCTGAAATAAACAGATAAGTGCAGCTATCTTTTTAATATAATGATTTTTTTTTTCCTTTGGGTAGATACCCAGCAGTGGGATTGCTGGATCAAGTGGTAGTTCTATTTTTAGTTCTTCGGGAAATCTCCATACTTAGTTTTTCATAAAGGTTGTACTAATTTAAATTCTCACCAACAATGTATAAAAGTTCCCTTTTCTCCACATCCTTGTCAACATGTGTTATTCTTTGACTTTTTAATTATACCATTCTGACTGGGGTAAGATAATATCTCATCATGGTTTTAATTTGCATTTTTTTCTGATGACTAGTGATGTTGAATACTTTTTTCACATATCTGTGGGGCATTTGTAGGTCGTTTGAAAAATCTCCATACATGTCATTTTTCCATTTTTTAATGGGATTTTCTTTCTTTGTTGAGTTGGCTGAGTTCCTTGTATACTCTGAATACTAGTGCCCTGTTGGATGTATACTTTACACATATTTTCTCCCATTCTACAGGTTGTCTGTTCACTTTGTTTATTATTTCCTGTGCTGTGCAGAAGCTTTTTAGTTGAAGTCTCATTTGTCTATGTCAGTTTTTGTTGCCTGTGCCTTTGAGATCTTAGTCATAAATTATTGGCCTAAACCGAGGCCCAAAAAAGTTTTCCCTAGGTTTTGTTCTAGAATATTTGTTTCAGCCTTACATTTAAATCTTTAATCCATCTTGAGTTGATTTTTGTGTATGGTAAGACATAGCAGTTACATTCCCGTGCTTGTGAAAATCAAATTTTCCCAGCACCATTTGCTGAAAGTGTTCTTTCTCCAATGTATGTTCTTTTTGACATTTTCAAAGATAAATTGGCTGTAAATGTATGGCTTTTTGTTTTGGGTTCTCTATCCTGTCCCATTGATCCATGTTACTATTTTAATAAGAGTACCATGCTGTTTAGGTTACTATAGCCTTCTAGTATAATTTTAAGTAAGGTAAAGTGATGTCTCCAGCTTCGTTCTTTTTGCTAGAACTGCTTTTGCTATTCAGATTTTTTGGGGGGTTTCATATGAAATTTGGGATTCTTTTTTCTAATTCTGTTAAAAATGGTGTCATTTTGATAGGGATTGCATTGAATCTGCAGACTGTTTTAGGCAGTATGGTAATTTTAATGCTATTAGTTCTTCAGATCTGTGAGCATGGGGTGTTTTTCTATTTGTGTCATTTTCAATTTCTTTCATCAGTGTTTTGTAGGGTTTTTTTCTTTTTGTAGAGATCATTTGCCTCTTTTTAAAATGTATTCCTAGGTACTTTTTTGTAGCTATTGGAAATGGGATTGCCTTATTGTTTTTTTTCTCAGCTAGATCATTATTGATGTATAGAAAAGTCACTGATTTTTGTATGTTGATTTTGCATCCTGCAATTCTACTAAATTCATTTATAAAATGTAAGAGTTTTTGGGGTAGAATCTTTAGGTTTGCCTAGATATGCGATCATGTCATCACAAAACAGGGATCATTTAACTTCCTCTTTTCCAATTTGGCTGCCTTTTATTTCTTTCCCTTGCCTGATTGCTCTGTCTAGGGCTTCCAGTACTATGCTGAATAGGAGTGTTGAGAGTAGGAGGCATCCTTCTCTTGTTCCAGTTCCAGATGAAATGTTTCAAATTTTCCCCATTCAGTATGATGTTGGCTATGGGTTTGTCACATATGGCCATTATTATTATTTTGAAGTATGTTCCTTCTATGCCTGGTTCATTAACAGTTTTTTTATCATGAAGGGATGCTGAATTTTATTGAATGCTTTTTTTGACTCTGTTGAGATGATTATAGGGATTTTGTCCTTAATTATATTTATGTGATATATCACATCTATTGATTTGCATAAGTTGAACCATCCTTGCATCCCTGGTATAAAGCCCATTTTTAAAATGGTGTTTCATCTTAATGATGTGCTGTTGGATTCAGTTTGCTATTATTTTGTTGATAATTTGTGCGTCTATGTTAATCAGTGATATTGGTCTGCAGTTTAATCTTTTTTCTTGTGTTCTTGTCTGATTTTGGTGTCAGGGTGATACAGGCCTTGCAGAATGAGTTAAGGAGAATTTTTTGGAACTGTTTCAGGATGATTGGTATTGATTCTTCTTTGTATATTTGGTAGTATTCAGCTGTTAATCCATACAGTCTTTGGCTTTTCTTTGGTGGGATATGTTTTATTGGAGATTCATTCTTCCTAGTTTTTATTGGTCTGTTCAGGCTTTTTATCCTTCATTCTTGGAAGGTTGTATGTGTCCAGAAATGTATCCATTTCATCTAGATTTTCTAGTTTGTGAGTATATAGATAGTATTTCATAATAGTCTCTAATGACCTATTTTATTTCTATGTTATCAGTTGTAATGTCTTCTTTGTCATATCAGACTTTATTTATTTGGATATTCTCTCTTCTTTTCATGGCCATTCTAGATAGTGGTTTATCAGTTTTATCTTTTTGAAGACCCAACTATTCATATCGTTGATCTTCTCTTGTTTGTTTGTTTGTTTGTTTGTTTTTGTCTCTAATTTGGTTCTGCTTTGATCTTCATTATTCCTTTTCTTCTGCTTATTTTGGTTTTGGTTTGGCCTTGCTTTTCTCATTCTTTGTGGTGTGATGTTAGGTTGTTGATTTGAGATATTTCTATATTTTTGATATAGACATTTAATGCTATAAACTTTCATCTTAACACTGCCTTTTCTATATCCCACAGGTTTTGTTATCTTAGGTTTCCATATTCATTTGTTTCAAAAAGTTAATTTTTTTCTTCATTTCTTCATGGTCAAATGACCATTCAGGAATGCTTTGTTTAATTTCTATGACTTGTATAATTCCTCTTGGTATTTTTATTTTATTTTTATTTTACTGTGGTCTGAAAAGATAGTTGATATTATTTTAGTACTTTAAAATTTGTTGAGATGTGTTTTGTGGCCTAACATGATCTATCTTGGAGAATGTTCTGTGTGCTAATGAAAAAAATGTATATTCTGCAGGTGTTGGGTAGAATGTCCTGTAAGTGTCTGTTAGGTCCATTTGGTCAAAAGTCTGATTTAAGTCCAATGTTTCTTCATTAATTTTCTGTCTGGGTGATCTGTCTAATGCTGAAAATAAAGTGTTGAAGTCCCCAGTATTATTGTATTGCTGTGTATATCTCTCCTTATGTCTAGTAATATTTGTTTTATGAATCTGGGTGGTCCAGTGTTGGATATGTTTAGAATTGTTATATCTTCTTGCTGAACTGATCCATTTATCATTTATGATGACATTCTTTGTCTTTCTTTTTTTTACCATTTTTCATTCAAAGTCTGTTTTAACCTAAGAAAGTATAACTATTTCTGCTTACTTTTGGTTTCTGTTTGTGTTGAATATTTTATCCACTTCTTTATTTTCAGTCTATATATGTCTTTATAGGTAAGGCAAGTTTCTTTTAGGCAGCATTTTTTAAATTCATTCTGCTGATCTGTATCTTTTACGCAAAGGACATAATCCATTTACATTCAAGGTTAAAATTGATGTGTAAGGCTTTGTTCCCACCATGTTGTTGTTTTCAAATACTTGTTTTTTAAATTTTTCTCTGTCTTTTTGTCTTGGTGATTTGATGAAATTCTGTCACGTTGCCATTTGATTCCTTTGTCTTCTTCCTTTGTGTGGTTGTTTTATAAGACGTGAGTTTTATGTTTCCATTTATTTTCATGATAGACTACTGAACTTTCATTTCTGTGTTTAATATTCCTTTCAGCATTTGCTGTAGGGCTGATCCAGTGGTGACGGATTCCCTCAGCTATTGCTTGTCTGGGAATGTCTTTATTACTCTCTTATTTATGAAGTCTATTCTGCGAAGACGTAAACATTTTTGCTGACTTTTTTTTTCTTCCAGCACTTTGTAAATGCCATCTTATTCTCTTCTGGCTCATAAGGTTTCTGCTTTAAAGTCCACTGTTAGTCTGATGGGGTTTCCTTTATAGGTGATTACATTCTTTTATCTTGCTAATTTTAAACTTCCTTCTTTCACATTGGCTTTAGACATTCTGAATATAATATGCCATGGTGAAATACTTTTTGCAATATATTTGCCTTAGGGGATCACTTGGTCTCCTATAGCTTCATGTCTAACTCCCTTGCTAGACTTGGGACATTTTTATCCATTATTAACCTAAATATATTTTCTAAAGTTTTAATTTTTCTTCTCCCTTGGGAATACAGATAATTTGCAAGCTTGGCCATTTTATGTAGTTTCAAACATCTTAAAAGCTTTGTTTATTATTTTTTAGTCTTTTTTTAAAAAAAATGTTGTCTAACTGCATTATTTCAAAAGGCCTGTCTTCAAGCTCTGAGATTCCTCTGCTTGGTTCAGTCTGTTTTTGAAGCTGAATACATTGAAGTTTTTAATACATTAAAAAAATGGATTTTGTATTTTCTTCAATTAATTTTTGTTTCCAGAATTTCTGCTTGTTTTTTTTTTAAGATCTCTGTCTCCTTGGTAAATTTCTCATTTATATCCTAAATTTTATGTCTGATTTCTTTATATTTGTTTTCAGATTTCTCTTGCATCTTATTGAGCTTCTTTAAAATCACTATTTTGAATTCTTTACCTGGCATTTTGAAGAATTATTTTTTATTGGTATCTATTGCTAGGCAATTATTGTGTTTCTTTGTGGTGTATTTCTTTCCTTGCTTTTTCATGGTTTTTTTGTGTGGCCTTCCATTGATATCTATGTATTTGTTTTAGCAGTTTTTTATTCTAATTTTTTGAAATTGCTTTTGTAGAGAAAAATTATTTCCTGAAAATTTATGTATGTTGTTGGTTGGGTAGGATACTTTGGCTTTGATTTGGGGTGCCTGAAGTAGTGTGATCTTTGTATGACTTCAGAAGTACACAGTATAAGTGATAATCTGTGATTTTCTCAGTGGCTTGGGGTACAATTATTAGTTGAGGTTGTGGTGAAGTTTTGCTGGCGACTTGGTTGACAACTGAGCCAGTTTCTGGGCCTCGGTAGTGGCTGTGGTGGTGTGAGTTTGCCTGTTTTTAGGCCCCAGAGCAGCTTACACTTGCTCTGGTGTTAGTAAGTCCTGGAGGGCTGATTTTTGGACCTCCAGGTAGCTTGCTCAGAAGCTAGTAGTGAGGACAGTGAGCCAAGTGTGTGGGCAGGTTTTCAGGCCCCTAGGCATCAGGTGTGATGTGGCTGATGGCAGTATTCGTGGTGGAGCAACCTACTGCAACCCAAGCAGTCCATGTTGGTATTGCTGGTAGTGCAATGGGTTGGGCATACGAGTCCCTAGTACCACAACTGCCTGTAGCAAGGCAGTGCATATTGTTCTATGTGTGCTTAGGAGAGCTTGTTTTCTCCTCTTTCTCCCTTGGCTGGGTGGCAGCTGTAGCTGCATTACCTCAAATGTGACCTGAGGATGGGGCACAACCTAGTATTAAACTCTCAAAATGGCACCTTGGGCCTACAGCAAGGGAGAGTGGTGCCCCTGTTAGGCAGACAGCATGGGCAAGAAGCTGTGGGGACTGTGGTTCCCTTGCATTTCAGCCTCACAGCAGCCTGTTGCAGGGCAATGGGTATTGTCCTAGACATGCATAGGAAAGCCTGGTTTCACTTTTCCTCCTTGGCTGGTAAGTGGCTCTAGCGGTGCCAGCTAGAACTCACCATGAGGGCAGGGTGCAGCCCAGCATTAAACTTTCAAAATGTTGCCTTGGGCCTGGGACAAGAGAAGGAGGAGCGCCCCCCCACCGCCCCCCACCGCCCCGCCACCCCACCTTCACGCAACCAGCATGGGCAAGAAACTTTGGGGAGTTTGGTTCACTCATGTCTCAGTCTCACAGAATCCCATTGCAGGGTAGTGGCTATTGTCTTAGATATATGAGTAGAAAAGCTGATTCTTCTTAACCTTCTTTGGCCCGATGGCAGTTGCAGCCACATCAGCCTGAACTCAGCATGAGGACAGGGCACCTCTCAGGCTAGCAGCATGGCCAAGAAGCTGTGGGAAGTGCAGTCTTCTCATGTCTCAGTCTCAACAGCAGCCCACAGCAGAGCAGTAGGGACCCTCCCAGGGGTGCTTGGGAGCACTTGCTCTTCCCTTTTCCCCCTTGGAGCAACACAGCAGCAGTAACTGTGTCTGTAGATCCCCAGTATTAGGGCTCTCAAAATGGCACTCAGCTGAGTCTATTTAGGTTTAGATACCTGTGGGATTCCATATTGGTTCCCTTTCTGGAGTAATGTCTTTGTCCAGTTTTCAGGCAGCTCTGTATGTCAGGCCTGAGGCCCTAGTAGGTCAGAGGTTTCTCCTATAACCAACGTTGTAAAAGCCCATTACAAAGTGTGGAACCCTGAGTGTTTCTCTCTTACTGTTTTCCATGTCCAGGAGCCTCTCCCATCTCTCAGCTAATTCCCAGCCAGGCAAGCTGCTTCGAACCCTCTCCTTCTGGTGCTTTCTTTCACTTCTTCAGTGAATCCTAGCATTCTCTGCTAAACGATCTGTTCAAAATGTGCGTATCCACTTAACTATTCTAATTCCTCTCTGTGGAGGAAGCACAGACTACCAGCATCTCATCAGATATTTTGATCCCTAACATTTTAAAGATTTTTCTATATATAAGATTGTGTTCTGTGTAAAGATGGATATGAATTCCTCTTGTTCAATTTAGATGTCTTCTATTTCCTTGTCTTGCCTTATTGTTCTAGATAAGACTTCCAGTACCATAGTGAGTTAGAGTGGTGAACGTGGGCTTCTAGGTCTTGTCCCAGTTCTTAGAGGAAAGGGTTCATCTTTTCCCCATGCAGTATGATGTTAGCTCTGTGCAGGTTGTAGAAAACCTTAATTATGTTGAGTTACCTTCTTTCTCTGTTTAATTTCTGAGTCTTCATCATGAAGAGATGTTGAATTTTATCAAATGTTTTTGCTGCATCTATTGAGATGATTATATGGTTTTAGTATTTCATTGTATTCATGTTATATATCACATTTACTGATTTGCATATGTGAAACCATCCTTGTATTACTGGAATAACTACCAACAGATCAGGATGTTTCTTTTTATGTGCTGTTAGATTCAGTTTGATAGTATTTTGTTGAGGATTTTTGCATCTATATTTATCAGGAATATTGACCTATACTTTTTTTTAGTTATGTCTTTGTGGTGATTTGGGTATCAGGATAATACTGGCTTCATAGAATGAGTTAGAGTTAACTTCTCTTAATTTTTTTTGGAATAGTTTGAGAATTGGTGTTAATTCTTTATATCAGGCAGACAGCATGGGCAAGAAGAGAACTCAGCAGTAAAGATATCTGACCCTAGGCTTTTCTCTGTCAAGGGACATTTCATTGTTGATTCAATTAGTGTCCTCAGGTTTTCTATTTCTTTGTGACCCAGTATTGGTAGGTTGTATGTGTCTAGGAATTTCTTGATTTTCTGTAGGTTTTCTAATTTTTTAGTGTATAGTTGATATGGTTTGGCTGTGTCCTCACCCAAAATTTCATCTTGAATTGTAATAATCCCCATATGTCAAGGGTGGGACCAGGTGGAGATAATTGAATCATGGGGGTGTTTTCCCCCATCCTTTTCTTGTGATAGTGAGTTAGTTCTCACAAGATCTGATGGTTTTATAAGGGGCTTCCCCCTTTGCTGGGTACTCATTCTTCCCCTTCCTACCGCATGAGAAGAAGGATGCGTTTGCTTCCCCTTCGGCCATGATTGTAAGTTTTCTGAGGCCTCCCCAGCCCTGTGAAACTGTGAGTCAATTAAACCTCTTTCCTTTATAAATTACCCAGTCTCAGGCAGTTTTTTTATAGCAGTGTGAGGATGGACTAATACAATAAATTGGTACCAGTAGATTGGGGTTGTCACTACAAGGCTACCCAAAAATGTGCAAGCTACTTTGGACCTGTGTAATAGGCAGAAGTTGGAACAGTTTTTAGGACTCAGAAGAAGACAGGAAAATGTGAGAAAGTGTGGAACTTCCTAGAGACTTGGCAGGCTCAGAAGACAGAAAGATGTGGGAAAGTTTGGAATTTCCTAGGGATCTGTTGAATGGCTTTGACCAAAATGCTGAGAGTGATATAGACAATGAAGTCCAGGCTGAGGTGGTCTCAGATGGAGATGAGAAACTTTTTGGGAACTGGAATAAATGTGACTCTTGCTATGTTTTAGCAAAGAGACTAGAAGCATTTTGCCCCTGCCCTAGAGATCTTGAACTTGAGAGAGATGATTTAGGGCATCTGGCAGAAGAAATTTCTAAACAGCAAAGCATTCAAGATGTGCCTTGGGTGCTGTTAAAAGCATTCAGTTTTATGTATTCACGAAGATATGGTTTGGAATTGGAGCTTATGTTAAAAGGGAAGCAGATCATAAAAGTTCAGAAAATTTGCAGCCTGATGATGTGATAGAAAAGAGAAACCCATTTTCTGGGGAGTAATTCAAGCTGGCTGCAGAAATTTGCATAAGTAATGAAGAGCCAAGGGTAAATCTCCAAAACAATGGGGAAATGGTCTCCAGGGCATATCAGAGGTCTTCATGGCAGTACCTCCCATCACAGGCCCAGAGGCCTGGCCTCCTAGTCTTACTGCTTTGTGCAGTCTCAAGACTTGGTGCCCTGTGTCCCAGCCATGGCTAAAAGGGGCCAAGGTACAGCTCGGGCCATGGCTTCAGAGGGTACAAGCCCCAAGCCTTGACAGCTTTCACATGATGTTGAGCCTGTGGGTAGACAGAAGTCAATAATTGAGGTTTTAGAACCTCCCCCTAGATGTCAGAGGATGTATGGGAATGCCTCAATGTCCAGGCAGAAGTGTGATACAGGGGCAGAGCCCTCATGAAAAACCTCTGCTAAGGTAGTGTGGAAGGGAAATGTGGGGTTGAAGCCCCCACACAGAATCTCCACTGGAGCACTGCCTAATGGAGCTATGAGAAGAGGGCCACCATCCTCCAGACTCCAGAATTGTGGAGCCACTGACAGCTTGCACAGTGCACCTGGAAAAGCCACAGACACTCAAAACCAGCCAGTGAAAGCAGCCAGGAGTGGGGCTGTGCCCTGCAAAGCAACAGGGACGGAGCTGCCCAAGACCATGGGAGCCCACCTCTTGCATCAGCATGACCTGGATGTGAGACATGGAATCAAAGGAGATTATTTTGGAACTTTAAGGTTTAATGATTACATGGGGGCTCTAACCCCTTTGTTTTGGCCAGTTTCTCCCGTTTGGAACAGATGTATTTATCCAATGCCTGTACCTATTTTATATAGGAAGTAACCACTTGCTTTTGATTTTACAGGCTCATAGGTGGAATGGACTTGCCTTGTCTCAGATGAGACTTTGGACTTGGACTTTTGAGTTAATACTGGAATGAGTTAATATTTTAGGGGACTGTTGGAAGGGTGTGATTGTGTTTTGAATTGTGAGGACATGAGATTTGGGAGGGCCTAGTGGTAGAATATTATGGTTTGGCTGTGTCCCCACCCAGAATTTCATCTTGAATTGCAATAATCCCCATGTGTCAAGGGATGACCACGTGGAGATAATTGAATCATGGGGGTGGTTCTCCCCATCCTGTTCTTGTGATAGTGAGTTAGTTCTCACGAGATCTGATGGTTTTATAAGAGGCCCTTTGGTGGGCACTCATTCTTCCCCATTCTACTGCCATAAGAAGAAGGACATATTTGCTTCTCCTTCTGCCATGATTGTTAATTTCCTGAGGCCTCTGCAGCTCTGCAGAACGGTGAGTCAATTAAACATCTTTTCATTGTAAATTACTCATTCTCAGGCAATTGTTTATAGCGGCATGAAGATGGACTAGTACAATAGTTTGAATTGTCTCTAATGACCTATTATATTTCCATACTATTAGTTGTCATGTCTTTGTTTTATTTTTCATTTCTAATTTTATTTGAGTTTTCTTTTATTATTGTTTATTAGAGTTAGGAGTTCATAATTTTTTTATTTTTTTTGTAGAACCAACTTTTTAATTCTTCTATCCTTTGCATTGTTTATTTAGTCCTTATTTTGTTTACTTCTGTTCTGATATTTCTACCTTCTACTAATTTTAGGTTTGGATTATTATTTTATTTTCATTCCTTGAGCTTCATTATTAGGTTGAATACTTGAAATCTTTCCACATTTTGGATGTAGGTATATACTCCTATAAACTTTCCTCTTCATACTTCTTTTCTGTGTCACATATTTTTTGTTGTGTTTTTAATTTGTTTCAAGATTGTTTTTTCTTAATTTCTTTATTTATCCAATGATTGTTTGGGAGCACGTTTTTTTTTTATTTCTGTAGTTTCCAAATTTTTTCTTTTTGACTTTTTATTTCAATGTGTTCTGAGAAGATACTTGATATGATTTTTGTTTTTAACACTTTGTTGAAACTTGCTTTGTGGCCTCACATATGGTCTGTCCTGGAGAGTGTTCAATGAGCTAATGAGAAGAATGTGTATTTTGTATTTGTTGTATGAAATGTTCTGTAAATGTTTGTTATGTTCATTTTGTCTATAGTGCTGATTAATCCTAGTGAGTCTCTGCTATTTTCTGTCTAGACAATCTTTCCAATGATATGTCAGGTGTTAAACTCCCCAACTATTACTGTATTGGGATGTATGTCTTTCTTTAGCTCTAATTATCTTTGCTTTATATATCTGGGTATTTCAGTGTTTGGTGTATACATATTTACAATTGTTATATTATCTTGCTGAGTTGATCCTTTTATCGTTATATGATAATATTCTTTGTGTCTTTTTATATTTTTTGACTTAATGTTTATTTTGTTTGATAGAAGTATAACTACCTCTGCACACTTGTGGTTATCATTTGCATGGAATATTCTTTTTTTCATCCTTTCACTTTCAGTCCATATGTGTCTTTACAGGTGAAGTGAGCCTCCTGTAGGCAACACGTATTTGAGTCTTTTTTTTCAATCCATTCAGTCAGTTTATGAGTTTTAATTGGGGCATTTAAACTGTTTACATTCAAGGCTATTATTGATAGGTGATGTCTTACTCCTGCAATTTTACTAATGGTTTTCAAATTGTTTTGTATATCTTTGGTTTTCTCCCTCTTTTATTGTTTATGTTACAATGTAGTAGATTTTGTAATGATAACATTTGTCTCCATTTTATTTCTCATTTGTGTGTCTGCTCTACAAGTAAGTTTTACACGTTTATGTGTTTTCATGATGATAGATATCATACTTTTGTGTAGAGATGTAGAACTTCCTTAACTGTTTCCTCTTGGACTGGTCTGAGGGTGATCATTTTTCAAAGCTTTTGCCTGTCTGAGAAATAATTTATTCCTTCATCATTTCTGGAGGGATAGCAAGGCTGGGTATAGTGTTATTGGTTGGTAAGTTTTCTTCTTTTGGTCCTTTGAATATATCATTCCATTCTCTTTTAGCCTTGATATACTTGGATATTTGACCCCACGCAAATCTGATGTTGAAATGTATTCCCCAATATTGGAGGTAGGGCCTGGTGGGAGGTGATTGGGTCTTGGTGGCAGATCCCTCATGAATGACTTAGTGCTGTCCTTTTAATAGTGAGTGAGTTTGCATGAGATCTTGTATTTAGAAGTATCTGGCACCTACCCACTTCCTCTTGCTCCTGCTTTTGCCATGTAATGTGTCTTCTCCTGATTCACCTTCTGCCATGAATAAAAGCTTCCTGAGGCCTCCCTAGAAGCCAAACAGATGCTGGTGCCATGCTTTCTGTATAGCCTGCAGAACCATGAGCCAATTAAATTTCTATTATTTATATATTACCCAGTGTCAGGCATTTTTTATAGCAATGTAAGAATGGCCTAACACAGAAAATTGGTACTAAGGGGTGAAGCATTACTACAGAGAGACCTGAAAATATGGAAGCAGCTTTAGAATTAGGTGACAGGCAGATATTGGATGAGTTTGGGAGCCTCAGAAGAAGACAGAAAGATGAGGGAAAGTTTGGAACTTCTTAGAAACTGGTTAAATGGTTGTGACCAAATGCTGATAGTGAAATGGACAGTGAAGTCTAGGCTGCCAAGGTCTTAGATGGAAATGAGGAACTTATTGGGAACTGGAGCAAAGGTCACCCATGTTATGCCTTAGTCAAGGGCTTGGCTGCATTGTGTTCATGCTCTAGGAATATTTGGAAGATTGAACTGGAGTATGATGACAGAGTATCTGGCAGAAGAAATTTCAAAGCAGCAAAGCATTAAAGATGTGGCCTGGCTGCTTCTAACAGCATATTCTCATGTGTGGGAGCAAATAAATTACTTAAAGTTGGAATTTATATTTAAACAGGAAGCAGAGCATAAAAGTTTGGACAATTTGCAGGCAAGTCATATAGCAAAGAAAGAAAAAGTGTTTTTTGGAAGAGGAATTTAAGCAGGCTGTGAAACAACCACTTGCTATAGATATTTGTATAACTAAAAGGGAGCCAAGTGCTAATATCCAAAAAGATTTTGAAGGAATTTCAGAGACCTTTATGGCAGCTCCTCCCATCACCATCCCAGAGGCCTAGGAGGAATAATGGTTTCATAGGCCAGACCCAGGGCTCTACTGCCCTGCACAGCTTCAGGACACTGCTTTCCATATTTTATCTACTTCAGCTCAAGCCAGGGATCAAAGAGGCCCAGGTACAGTTTGAACTGCCACTTTGGAGAATGCAAGTCTTGAGTCTTGGTATATTCCATGTGGTATTACACCAGTGGGCATGCAGAGTGCAACAGTGAAGGCTTGACAGCCTCTACCTTGATTTCAGAGGATGTATGAGAAAGCCTGGGTGCCCAGACAGAAGCCTGCTTCCAGGGCACAGCCCTCACAGCAAATCTCTGTGAGGATAGTGCCAAGAGAAAATATGTGGTTGGATACCCCACACAGAGTCCCCTGTGGGGCACTGCCTAATGGAGCTGTGGGAAGGGGCCTGCCACACTCCAGCCTCTGGAATGGTAGATCCACTGGCAGCTTGCAAACTTAATGTGGAAAAGCCACATGGGCAGAGCTGCCCAAGACCTTGGGAGCCCACTCCCTTGTACCAATGTGCCCTGGATGCAAGATATGGAGTCAAAGGAGACTATTTTAGAGGTTTAAGATTTAATGACTCTCCTTCTTGGTTTCAGACATACATGGGGCCCATTGCCCCTTTCTTTTGGCCGTTTCTTTCTTTGGAATGGGAATGTTTACCTAATGACTGCATCTCCATTGCAACTTGGAAGTAAATAACTTTTTTTTTATTTTATTTTACAGGCTCATGAGTGAAAGGAGATGAGTCTCAGATGAGACTTTGGACTTGGACCTGGAACATTTAAGTTAATGCTAGAATGAGCTAAGACTTTGGGGAACTATTTGGAAGGCATGATTGTATTTTTCAATGGGAGAGAAACATGATATTTGAGGGGCCAGGGGCAGAGTAATATAGTTGGATATTTGTTCTTACCCAAATCTCGTGTTGAAATGTTATCCCCAATGTTGGACGTGGGGTTTGGTGGGAGGTGATTGGATTACGGGAGCAGATCCCTTATGAATGTCTTAGTTCTTATAATAGTGAGTGAGTTATCATCAGAAATGTTATTTAACAGTGTAACACCTCCCCCCATCTTGCTACTGCTTTTGCCATGTGATGTGCCCTATCCTGCTTCACCTTTTGCCATGAGTAAAAACTCCCTGAGGCCTCTTAAGAAGCTGAGCAGATACCAGTCCATGCTTTCTGTACAGCCTGCAGAACTGTAAGCCAATTAAACTTCTTTTCTTTATAAATTACACAGTCTCTGGTATTTCTTTATAGTGGTGCAAGAATGGCCTAACACAGGCCTATTGGGTTTCTGATGATAAATTCACTCTTTGTCTGATGGAGATTTCCTTACATGTTACTTGACACTTTTTTCTTGCTGCTTTTAGGAGTGTTTTTTACTTTTGATAGTTTATCTATAATGCACCTTGGAGAAAACTTTTTAGGTTGAATATATTTGGGGATTGTTGAGCTTCCTATATCTGGATGTCTGCATCTCTTGCAAGAGTTGGGAAGTTTTCAGCTATTATTTTGTTAAATAGTTTTTCTCTGCCTTTGCTCATCTCTTCTCTTTCTAGAACTCAGAAAATGAATATTTCACCACTTTATTATATCTCATATGTCACATTGGCTTTTTTTCTTCTTTTTAAAAATTGTCTGACAGGGTTATTTCAAAAGATCTGTCTTCTCCTTTTCAAAAATTATTTCTTCAGTTGTTCTTGTCTATTATTGAAGCTCTTGATTGTACTTTTATTTCATTCATGGAATTCTTTAGTAACAGGGATTCTGTTTTTTATGGAATTTATCTATCTTTGGCATTTTCTATTCAGATCAGGAATTTTTTTCTTATGTCTTTATATTGTTCATGTGTATTCTCTTTTATTTAACTGAACTGTTTGAAGACTATTATTTTGAATTAGTTTTGAGGAATTTCATAGATTGTCTTTTATTTGAAACCCATTACTGGAAAATTATTGTGTTGCTTTGCAGGTGTCATGTTTTCTCACTTTTTTATGTTTCTTTTGTCTTTATGTAGATATCTGCACTACTGGTATTAGTTGTTCGTTTCAATCTTATGAATTATCTTTTTTTAAAAGATTTATCTATAGTCTTGGTTGGGTAGGATTCTTTGGCGCTGATTTTGGGTGAGCACAGAATTGTAGTTTTCATATGATTTCTTTGGGATGAGATGTGGTTGTTAGTGGAGACTATGGCAAAGCTTTGTTTGGTATCGTCATGCCAAGCAGGATGGTTCTGGGTCACTAGTAGTGGTGACAACAGGCTAGGCATGCCAATCCTTAATCCCTAGGGCTGTGTATGTGGGGTACCATCAATGGTGGTTATGGGTGTAGATGAGCCTGTCCTTAGTATCCAGGATGGGGTGTAGGGTGTGGTGAGTCATTTCCCAGGTCACTAGACACTGTGTGGGGGCACGAGTTTCTGTACCAGCTGTGGTAGGTGGAGAGGGCCTGCCCTCAGGCCCCTCAATGGAGGGTACCCATAGACAGAATGGGTTAGCCTCCAGCCCCTGGATAATGTATGTGGGCATTATTAGTGGCAGTGGCAGGAGGGAAGAGCCTGTCTGTGTGTGTGCTGAATGTGACAGGCAGAGCATGCACTTCTGTAGTCCTTCAGACAGCATGCTTATGTGCCAGAGGCAGTAGCAATGAATGGGGCAGGCTTTTTCTTACCCCACAATGGCATGCCTGAGTGCCAGTGGTGGTCAGTGATGTAGGCCTTTCTTCAGGCCTCAGTAAGTGCATCAGTGGGCCAGTCCTCAGGTTCCCTGAATTTGCATGCAGGTGTGTAGTGGCCCAGATGCTGGAAGGGATAGGATTGCTGTCATTAGCAGTAACCACCCAAGGGCAGCTGTAAGGCTATGGGAAGTGCAAGTTTTGGCTCCTTTTGTCCTATGGGCAGATTTTCTAGTGCATTACACTGCCTATTATCTGGAATGTTGGACACTGTGTAGGCTAGACTGCTGAGAAACCATCCTCACCACTGGGTCCAGCTGATGTTGTGTTGCTGTAGACCTCCATTTGAACATAGGGGAATATCAACAGGGCTCCAGGGATGTGGAGATGCAGGGGATGTTGGGTTCCAGGGCAGGATGTAGTCTAGCAGGGGCTGGGCTCTCATAATTGTACTTGAATCTCAGTGTGTTTATGGAACCCAACATGAACTCTTTCTGGACAAGTGCCATCATATGTACACCAGGCACCTTCTTATATGGTCCTCAGGGCCCATGTAGGCCAAGTTTTTCTTCTGTGGCTATGATTGTAGGAGTCCACATTGAGAATGTGGACCACTGGGTATCCCTCTATTTTCCTTGCAAAAGGGAGTTCTTCCTGGCTCTGAGTCAATCCCAGCCAGGCCAGCTACTTTGCTTTCTTCTGCTTTTATACCTCATAGGTTACCTGTCACTTCTATATGGAATTCTAGTGTTCCGAAGCTCTAATCAACATGTGGTTATCTACTTGCTGTTTGGGTCCATCTTTGTGGAAAAAGTGAGCCCTGACACCTTCAGCCAGCCATCTTGAAGCCTGCTTTTTAAAATTGATACATAGTAATTGCACATATTTTCAGAGTACATGTGATACTTTGATACATCCATACACTATGTAATGATCAAATAAGGGCAATTGGGGTACCTATCACCTCAAACAATTATCATTCTTTTATGTGGAGAACATTTCAAAGGTTCTCTTCTAGCCATTTTGAAATATGCAATACATTATTGTTAGGTATAGTTGCCCTACTGTGCTATTGAACAACATAACTTATTCCTTCTACTTACCTGATTTTTTTACCCATAAACCAACCATTCTTTATTCCTCCTCCGCCACTACCCTTCCCCACCTCTGACATTCACCATTCTACTCTTTACTTCCATTAGATCAGTTTTTTCGCTCCCACATACGAGTGAAAACGTGATATTTGTATTGCTGTGCTTGGCTGGTTTTGGTTAACATACTATACTCCAGTTCCATCTGTGTTCCTGCAAATGCTTGGATTTTATTTTTTAAAGATGAATAATAATCCATTGTATACATATGCCATATTTTTAAATCCATTTTACTGTTGATGGACACTTAGGTTGATTCTGTATCTAGGCTGTTGTGAATAGGGCTGCAAATAAACATGGGTGTGCAAATGTCTCTTTGCTAGACTAAATTTCTTGCTTTTGGATATATACCCAGCAGTAGAATTTATGGATTGTATGGTAGTTTTAATTTTTTTAAGGAACCTCCATACTGTTTTTCATAGTGACTGTGCTAATTTACATCCCTACCAACAGTGTAGGTGCGTTCCCCTTTCTCTGCATCCTTGCCAGCATCTCTTATTTGCTATCTTTTTAATAGTATCATTTTAACTGGGGTAGATGATATTGATTTTGTTTTTTATTTTCATTTTCCTCATAATTAGTAATATCAAACAGGTTTTATATACCTGTTGGCTGTTTGTCTTTTACTTTAACTGATACATAACAATTGTACATATTTATGTGGTACATTGTGATTTATTGATGCATACATCTGATGTGTAATTATTAAATCAGGGTAATTAGAATATTTATTATGTCAAATGTATCTTTTCTTGGTTGGGGATATTTCAAATCTTTTGTAGCTATTTGGAAATATACAATAAATTATTGTTAACTATAATCATCTTACTGTGCTATCTAACACTAGCAGTTATTCCTTCTACCTAGATGTATTTTCGTACCCATTAATAAGCCTCTCAATATTAACCCCCATCCATTCCCAACCTATAGTATCTATCTTTCTACCTTCATGAGATTTACATATTTGGTTCCCAAATATGAGTAAGAACATGCAATATTTGTCTTTCTGTGACAAGCTTATTCAATTAGCATAATGGCCTCCTGTTCCAACCATGCTGCTGCAAATGACAGGATTTTACTTTTTATGGTTGAATAGTATTCCTCTGTGTATGTATAGCACATGTTCTTTACCAATTCATTGATAGATAGACACTTACATTGATTCCATATTTTGGCTATTTTAAATAGTGCTGCAATACACATGGCCATGCAAATTTATTTTTTATTTTATTTTTTAACATTTATTTTAGATAGAGGGGTACATGTGCAGATTTGTCCCATGGAAATACCATGTGATGGTGGATGCTGAGGTTTGGAGTATGCATCCCATCACCCTGGTAGTGAGAATAGTACCCAATAAGTAGTTTTTTAACCGACCCCCTCCCTCCACTGTCCAGTTGTCCACAGTGACTATTGTTCCCATATTTATGTCCATGTGTGCTCAATGCTTACCTCCCACTTATAAGTGAGAAAATGAATAATTTGGTTTTCTGTTCTTCAGTTAATTTGCTTAAGATTATGGCCTCCAGCTCCATCCACGTTACTAGAAAGTACATGATTTCATTCTTTTTCATGGCTGCACAGTGCTCCATAGTGTATATGTCCCATATTTTCTTTATCTAATCTACCATTTATGGGCACCTGGGTTGATTCCATGTTTTTGCTATTGTGCCTAGTGCAGCTATGAACATATGAGCCCCTGTGTTTTTTTGGTAGACTGTTTTCTTCTGAGTATATACATGTTAATAGGATTGCTGGGTTGAATGGCAGCTCTGTTTTAGGTTTTTTGAGAAATCTCCAAACTACTTTTCACAGTGGCTGAACGAATTTACATTTCCACTATCCCTTTTCTCTGCAGCCTCTCCATTATCTGTTGGTTTTTTGAATTTTTAATAATAGTCATTCTGACTGGTGTTGTATGGTATCTCATTGTGATATTGATTTGCATTTCTCTGATGATTAGTGATGCTGAGCATTTTTTAATATGTTTGTTGGCCACTTTTATATCTTCTTTTGAGAACTGACCATTAATATAATTTGCCCACTTTTTCATGGGGTTATTTGGTTTTTGCTTGCTGATTTAAGTTTCATATAGATTTGGGATATTAGGCCTTTGTTGGATGCAGAGTTTGCAGATATCTCCTCCTATTATGTACATTGTCTGTTTGCTCTATTGATACTTTCTTTGGCTGTGC